>NW_011352898.1:116565-150017 GCF_000735185.1 Notothenia coriiceps
ATAGCCCTATTAAGACCTTATAAAAACCCTTTTAAAAGCATTATAAAAGCTCTGAGAGGACAAGACCGTTATAAAAGACTGGTTAAAAAGTGCAGGACGGGGCTGGACCACGGAACGGCAGCAGAGTATGTTAAAAAGCAGATCTCCCCAACCCAGGGTCTCTGGAGGGGGGCGTGTGTGTGTGTGTGTGTGTGTGTGTGTGTGTGTGTGTGTGTGTGTGTGTGTGTGTGTGTGTGTGTGTGTGTGTGTGTGTGTGTGTGTGTGTGTGTGTGTGTGGTGTCGTAGTAGCGAGAGTATTTAGGCCCAGTTTTTTTGCTGTGATATTTAAAGATCCAGACAGCGTCACACTGATTCAGGATCAGCAGCCGCACACGAAACCACGGCAGCAATTTAGAACTTTTTAGCTTAGACACAGCACAACAAATTGAAAAGTGTGTGTGTGTATGCGTGTGTGTTTGAGAGAGCTCCCTACAGACTGTGTATTCGTGAGAAGACAGTCTGTATATATTTTTTATCTCATTCCATTCTATATTTATATTCTGTCCATGCTTCAGAACACCATCACACATACATTCCGACAACTGCTCAATGTTTCACAACATATATGTTTATAAATGATTAAACATATAGTCACTATAGCATGAAGTACCTTGTGCATGAGTAGTCATCATTTATCAGTAGTATGTTTTTACGTGATTGAAGCATTTAGACTCCAAGTCCACATCGGTTTGTCTCAGAAGATGTTGACTCTTCTATAGATTTTCATTTCAAAGTTGTATTTTCTGATTCTGCTCGGTGTTCCTCGACATAGAAACACAATAGTCTCATGGATAATTCAGCAGTCCTAGGTTTGTATTATGGCCATCATATTAAATTATTCAAACTGTGTTTCTGAGAAATCGTGTTTTTCAGTTTGGTATGGCCAACATCTCTGTATACTACAGTACCCATGTACCTCAGAAAACAGTAAACAGAGAATTACTGCAGGGATTTTAAAGATAACTGGAAAAAAACTAATTACTTATAGTGAAAACCACCCTTGAATGATGGGATGGTAGACTAAAAGCTTTAGGAATCCAAACTACAACATAATATGTACCGTGTATCAAGATTGATGCAAAACAACCTTTCTAGAGAGGTTTAGCAACAACAACAAAACACGTCTGGGGTCATTTGGGTGGATTTGTCATATCTCAGACCCCCTCAGTCGATTTTGATGATTGACATCTCTTTTTAACCGTTATAGCCAATAGAATCGAGGGGAGGTTCCAAAATCCTAAGTTCCACTGTAAAGTGGGGCTCTTGTCAAAGGAACTCATTAGTGGACGGTGCTTTTTAACTGAAATAAAACCTAGTTTGGAGCAGGTTAGGTTTGCAGCTTAAGTTGCAATGGCGATATAGGAAGTTTAAGAGAGCCACCTAAGGCTCAGCAAGCCTGGCTGACACACAGCGTGCTCCGCAGTACACCCTTCTGTTGTTTACGTTGTTTGTTAATGAACAATGGCCATGCTTTGTGTTCTGCAGCGTACCTTGGCATACTCGATCTTCAGCGTGCAGCAGCCCGAGTAAATATCAGCTCCGTTGAGAGAAGCTTTGGCCCGCTGTGCACTTTGCACTGAGTCGAATGTAATGAAAGAGTTAAGGACAAGACCAGCCAGTATCAGCTTTGATGAAAATTATAATACAGATTACTAACAGCCACAACATCTAAGAATAAAATAACTACTAAGATTGTCAACACTATAGAAGTTTAAAATATGTCACCAGTAGAAATGTTGGTATTCGTCGTACAAGTTCCTGTTATAAAGCTGTTCATTTGTGTGTAGCAGGAAATACAGACGTGCCAGCTTATTTCGTCTGTACATTTTTGGCAAACTAGTAGTCAAAAATCTGTTTGTGCCCCTGTCAGAAAGCACCAATCAAAAGGATATTCAACCATGGCCTGGACACCGTTCTTCCTGAAGATGACGATTCTCTGGACAGGCCCACAGTTGTTGCAGATGGTGTAGAGGACATCCTGTTAACAAGTAAAAGGTTAAAAAACTGATCGACAAACAAATGTGTTCTCCGTTCAACAGCCAAACCTAACAGAGGCATAAAGAAAAAGTCTACACCGACTTTGCTTTTAATAAAAAGGTTGCCAATATAGACTTTTATGACAATAGTTGATCCACGTTACCTGACAAGAACAGTACAGGGCTGCTGCTGGGGTTAACCAGGACTAAAGACTTATGAGGTATATACAAATTAAATTCACCGCCAGCTGCAAAACAAACAACAGAGTCTCCCTTTAACCTGTTAGAGGGAGTTAGCAGCTGTGATCGTGAGCAGTGTCGTGGACACATGTGCTTAAGAGTGCTGACATTTTAACAACAATAATCCCTGGCATTGCTTTTCTCCCCAAATGGAAAACATGTCACAAACTTGATGAAGCTCGGCAATTCAAGCAAAACAGACAAGCAGAAGTCCAAAGATTTGCATTTACCGAGGTGATGGGGTAGATCGGGTTCATGATGGTGAGCAGAAGAACATTGTTAACACTTCTAGAGTCATCGGCGTCTCCCGGCCTGGATATCTTCTGGCTGGTGGAGTAGTTGATGAAGGCTGGGTGGCCGGCGATGTAAACCTGGTTGTCTGCAGCATAGGTTACAGATGTGGATGCTCCATTCATGTCTTCGTACTCGACCAGTGCCTGCCGCTTCTTGGGCATCACAACAACATAGCTAAAATCAAAATAAATAAAAAAGTTGTTTCAATGCAATGTGAAATGTGTGATCTACTGGGTCACATGTGCAGCCGTTTGCACAAGACCACTTGAAAGTTAATATCTTGCAGGTGAAAGGTTACAGGTTTCCACCTAACTAAACCAACCGTGAGCCTGACTTTCAGCTTTGTAAAAAAAATCCAGGTAACGACCTAAAGGGGAAGTATGCATTTCTTTGCACATTTATTCCACGCACGAAGAATGTTTTCCTCCTCTACCTGATTGCTCCAAATTCTTGCAAGGCCTCCACAAGGTCGGCCTCTGTAACACCGTCGACAAGCCCCCGGACATGCACCACCACAGACGGAAGGGTCTTGTGTGGATCTTCGTATCCCTTAGGAAGAAATAAGAAAATTAGCATATGTCTTATCAAGTGTTGGGCATGAGTCGGAGCCTTATATAACAATGTTGTATTGAACTGTATTCTACCTTCAATTTAAATTGAAGGCCTATTTGCAGTTTTTATTTATTGCAAACACAGCATAACTGTGAAGCAGTGGTTGGCAATTAAATTCTTACTTGCAAATATAGAATGAAATCATCTTTAGAAATGTTGCTGAGCATTGGCAATATAAAAGTAATTACATTTTTTTTTAAAGGATTTATAGGTTAACCTTATTTTTTACCTTTCTCACCAGTGAGAACAATGAGTCTCAAAATTGTCCGATTTAGAATGTAAATGTTTTTCTGATAAATTCAAGGTTAAAAAAGGGATTTTCTGAGCAGTACAAGTTAAAACAAGCACAACCTAAACATCAGTAAATGCGAGATACAAATTAATGCAGGATTACTATTGCAAAACATTATTTATAATAGTGTACACTGACATCGATCATTTAAAGGCAAAATTACTAATTTGATTTATGATACTTTACTTTGCTACATTTTGATGATATATAAGATTATGGTTTTGAATGCTGCAATTTCAGTTGGAGGGGAGAATTTTCTACAGTAGGGTATTATAATCTTAAATTAAGACTCAAGTAATTTTAAGGATCCAAATACTTCCACTTCTGTAAAGGGCCACGCTGTTTCTGGATGCTACAGCTTAATCGTTGCATTTACCTTAAAACGACAAGCTACTTTAGGTTGTAGTTGGGGAGGAGGCAGTTGACTTAATCTGCGTATATTGTTTAATGTTTACTTTATTACGCCTTACTACAATGGAAAGACAAAGTGGGTGGGTATAAAATATGCAGGCTTTTTTTTTTTAAAGAATAACACTACAATGTTACCCGACTGACCTAGCTTGTAATAGTAAGATTACAATGTGTTGCTAGCTCACAGCTAGCACATTGCTAATCGTTACCGGTACTAGAACAAAGCCGTTCCCAGGCAAGGCCCTTCGAACCACCCCACTCAGAAAACACAGCAAAGCTGTAAGCACGACTTGTGTTTCTGGATGTTTCTTTCTGAGCCACAAGCGTATACTATACATAATAAAGATTATACAACGGTGAATGCACGATACCCCTTCACAAAGACATATATTTAAATTGACCTGCGACGTATCTTGATATTTTTTTCTCCCAAACGCGAAAATCAAATTCAACCACGAACACTGGGCAGCGTGTGTTCGATAAGAAAGGGAAACTAATTTCCACTACAGCTCGCACACAACACAACTCACCGTGGCCATTCCGTCAGTTTTCTGTCGTTTTGTTGCCCTGCCGTCTTCGCTGTAGTAACGGCTCGCTGCAGTAGCCATGTTGTCGCGGTTAAAAAGGATGGTGGTAGTGACGATGAAATGAAATGGACGGAAAAGTCAAGAAAAGCAAGGCTCGTTTATCCACGCCCAATACAGCGGCAACGCGGGCTGTGATTGGCCCGAGAAGCTGTCAATATATATGTTACTTCAGTGATAGCCAGTAGAGTGACAAAGTCCCTCCCCTTCCGGTGGACCTCCATGGGACTTTATTTCGGAAAAATTATGTATTGAAGTCAATGGAGAGAGAAAGATTATCTTTCGCTATGCCTGACGCCAGGGGCGGACTGGGACTACAAATCAGCACGGGACTCTCGACCGGCCCACTTCGGTACCGCCGGCCCACCGCGGTGCACGTGACTTACCGCAGAGGTAGACGATTAAGGGTCAACGTAATGCCCATGGCATTATATTATCACTGCGCCACCCGGCACATTGTAACCACTTGGCCCGGAGCATTCGTCCAAAAAAAATCGACTAATAATGAAGAAAATAACATCATTTTTTGCATAGTAATGTTATGCCACTACTACATTACTTACTTGCTCTACAACATTCTTGAATCCATCAGTTTTCCTCATTTTCCTCATTGTTCATATTTCGTTTATTCCAGTAATGATATTGGTGGTCATTGTCTAAAAAATGCAGTAGGTCTGGGCTCATTTCGTTCGTGCATCTGCAGGCCCGTGGCAAGTACCTTCCGGTGTCGGTACCAGATGTGTCTGGGGCTACCATATGTGTTCGGGGGCCGTCTCTTACCAATTGACGTGACGCATTGTATGCGCATTGTGGATTTGGTGTACGGTAATTTACCAGGGGTGCTATGGGGGCACAATCGCCATCTTAATCTGACGATACGAATTGATGGTATTCCTATGCCTCTACGCGTCTGCTGAAAAATGTTTGTGAAAAACGATGTTAAAAGAGGGCGATGAAAACGGAGCATGGACTGTACGCCATTCTGGCCTGTACGGCAACTCGAACGAGGACCATAATACCCCACGGTTTTCCACATTCCGAACATTCTCTAAACAATAGCCTACCTTTCATTTCTTTACCTTTGTGCCCGTTATTATTATGTTCGGACAGGAATGGAAGCTACCTCTCTGAAAGGTCCGACTGTCGCTCTCCTTTTGAGTGGGGGCCGTCTTTCTCGGGTGGTTAAACATCCACTAATGATTTTCTGACTTGCTGACTGCGCTTTGGAGCATAAATCTACACCCACAATGAAGTTTCATACTATCAACAGTGCCCTGAGATTTGGGTGACAAACTGTAAAGCCACTTACGCATCACTGTACACTGTGTACTAAGGGCCGGTTCTTTCATCACTTACTGTACGAGGCTCAGTCACTGGTACAGTTGTCATTTACACAAGCCATGTTAGGATAAAGTACCAAATCTTATATCTGCTCCCTGATCCTCTCGTCAAATTGAAAGTACTATATTGCCTGAGATATCATAGCCTCGTGGCGTCTTTATGTAAATGCTGCCAAGGTGCTAGCGACCTAGTCTAGGGAAGAACAGCTTTTAGATGTGTCAGCTCCACTAACGTTGGAAAAGTCTGCAAAACAGAATGTAAAATACCTAACGCTGGTACACCTACATGCTTTTGTTTAAGCTCGGTTGGATGCTCCACAGTCGATGCTGTTCTGAACTGTGGATAGATATGTAAATTGTAATCCCTGTAATTTTTGCTGTTGATGTCCTTGTTGTTTCTGTTTTTTATAGTTATGTTTTCTCTTATCGCTCGTGATATTCCTTTTTTCTATTGGTTCTATTTATTTGTTGTTCTCCTTGAAAAATAGATCATGTGATCTCAATCGCGGATTTTAACCTGGCATACGATAAAGGCTTTTGAATTTGTGTGTCGAGCATTTAACCTGCAAGTCACTCAAACATGCATAAAACTGGAGAATGAATTATGTTTACAAGTGTTAGCAGAAAACATCATCCAAGTGTACACAAACATCCGTATTACCCTTACTGTGGTTTTTACTTACAGCTAACCAACTAATAATTCTTCATAAAGTGCATACTTTATTCAAACTCAACACTATATATACTACCATTATATAGCTATATATATAATATACGTGTAGGCATAGTATAGTACTACCCGTAATCAAAACATAATGCACAATGGTACAAAGTATCCAAACTGCTTAGGCACTGGTCTAGAGGCACTTCATGTAAAGGCAGAGATCACCAGAATACCAATACTGGTACAAAACATTGCAGAGATCAATGTTTCTTGTCTGAAAGGATGAACCTAATTTTGAACAACGTTTTCAGTTGGTGACTTGAAAGATAAGTTCTCGGATCAATAAATGAACACCTAGATACTGTGTATGAGACGTGAACCTTTCAATGTCATGCTAGTCCTTGCCCAGTAAATGTGTGGGGAGAAAGAGAAGGTTACTTTTTGCCATTTGAGAATATCATACCGAGTTTGGGAGTTGTCTGCATTTAATACTCAACTTGAGTTGAGGATACATGGGATGGAATCAACATCAAGCAGACTGGAGGAAATCAAGACTTTTGCTCTATAGAAGAGGATGTAACAATAAATAACAGTATCATCCTGCATAAAAATGGAAACGCAGCCATTTTAAAATTATTAGCAGATTATTGACATATATGGTGAAATTATTGGGTCCTAATATGGAGACTTCGGGCGGCACACCTTCTACAAATCGAAATCAATCAATCAAGTTTGATTGTATATAGCCATTTATGAAATTGGGCGGGGAAAGCGTTTTTGGTCGACGCCAAAAGTGCTGTACAAAATAATAATAAATACCCTAAGTAAAGACATTTTACAGCTAAGTACAACAGCAGTTGTTCAGAATATCAGTATAGAGAAGAAAGACACGCCTCTGTCTTCGACCTCACTCGTACAAGGAAAAGCCTTCAAGCAGAAACCCACAGTTTAAACGGGAAAATGGGAGAACCTCGGGAGAGCAACAGAAGAGGGGATCCATCTCACAGACGGACGACGTGCAATAGTGATTGTGTAAAACTCCCGACAGAGATAATACATTTTTAACAAACGATAGTAGACGAATGTTAGGAATGCATGCGTCTTATACATATGGATATCCACGAAGATGTAAAGAAATCCTGCTGGGAGCCTTCAGGGAGCGCCAGCCACGACGAGAACCGAGGCAGGCCGCAGAGACACGGTTCAGCCACCGACCCGACAGTCCACCCGACTAATCCAGGAAACTCAGGATACCCGAGGATCCAGGATCGGGACCACAGCAAGAGGATGCAGCCGATCGACTCCAAGATTCACAATCCCAAGACACACCGAAGAAGAAAATTTGGCTGGGTTAATCGGAACATGACGAATTACACATGATACAGACAGCACAGAGGAGAACAAGCAGTCCTTTTGGAGTGATTTTTTTAAAATATTTGAAAGTTAATGCTCATCTGGTGCACTTCTGAGAGCAAAATGCCGAGCGATATATGATACCTTCTCAACATCCTATGAACAACTGGTACACAGATTTACTTTGTCTTTATGGATTCGATTGTGGACTCGATTGTGCTTGACTTGCACATTAATCGCTCTATTAATTTGAATAATCCTATTCATAATAGAAAAGTAATCATATTGATATATATATCATAATTTCTTGGGATAATATCATAATATAATCAAATATATCAAATCAAACGAATAGTAAGTTAATTAAGTATTAGGGCTAAGAAAATATTGTACATCGTGAAAATCGTTGTATGTATCTGATTAAATTGACCTGCATGACGCTAAGAAAAATAGTCCGTTGTACTTGGTTTGAACAACGTACCACGCACTGAACATATTACATATTACTACCATATTAAGTTAATACTTCTTACCCTTTTCGATTTTCTCTTGTTCCTTCTCCTCATTCGTCTTGTTTTTCTTCAAAGTTTTAATTGTATTTCTTCAAGTTTTTATCTTTTGGATTTATGCCTTAAGCGTCAGCTAAATGCATGAAATGTAATGATCAAAAAAACCCTCTATACTCTAGACAGGCGATGGGTAATTACCGTACAGCCATCACAATGCGTGACGTCATGTGACCGTCATTACGGACGTGACGTCACTGGGTAAGGACGGACCGACACATATGGTACCGAACACATCTGGTACCGACACCGGCATCTGCCACAGAGGCTGCTACTCCGTGGTACCACTGGTATCTGTGGCAAGTATAGTGCCAAGATCAGCGCGGCTGGGACGGCCCATCGCGGACGTTCGGCAGACGAAATCCCGATGGGACGGCTACTCGGACAAGTGGGCGGTCGGCACCACCCCACCCCCCCTGCAGATGTGGGGCCGGTACACGGCAGGCTCGCGACATTATAAACCTGAGCCGCTGGCACGGAAGCACTACTTTAGACACAGCCGGCGACAGCATACGACTTTCCACCTTGCCCACTCGGGCACGCTAAAAAAATATATGCTTAAAAGAATTGTTACCTGTGGTATTGGTATTCTTGAGCAAGCAATCGTTAGGATTAAATGGTTCCGTTTATCAATCGCTACAACATAGATGTTCCGTGAGTCGGTTGTCGTTGTTGGGTGAAAAGGCAACAGCTGTTTTAGTGCGGAGCGGAGCGCAGGCGCGAGGCAGGCTCCCCATGGCGGGAGCGCACGGCTCCTTCAGCTAAGACTATGCCGCCACCTAACCATTCGCCAATGTTTTTGTAATACGCGGTGAACGCCGGCCAACGCGCCGGGCAAAAAACTTCTTCAAATAAAAGAAAGTTACCCCGGAGGCAGTTAAACGAGAGTGACAGGGACATGCGAAGAAGAGGAGAGAGAAGAGAAAGTTCAGCAGCTTGATGATGACGTTGGCTTCCTAGTGTGGGCAGTGACGCGTCCAAAACGCCTTTTATAATCTATCGATTAGAATGTTGATAGCTTGAACATTATAGAAGTAGGGTAGCACATGTGGAGGACTTATCGGCTGAACAAAACGTGCATTTATCAACACAGCGTTCTGTTTTCTGCACAGACCTTATTTCCAGCTATTTCTAAAGGGTTTTGGAAAATAGCCTGGAAATAGGTCTGTGGAAGAACAAACCTGTTTGAATAAATGCACGTTTTGTTCAGCCGCATAATCTCGCACTGTCCTACCCTCCATTCTATACATGTTTCAATCATAAGATCTAATCGATAGCTATAGAAAAGGGTTTAGGCGCGTCACTGCACCAGCTGAGAAAGCAACTCCATCGATCAACGGCTTGAACTTTCTGCTCCCTCTCTTCTCAATGCTCCCTGTCCTCTCCTTTAATCCTCGGTAACTTTCTTTATTTGAAGAATGTTTTTTGCCCGGCGGGCTTGGCCGGTTACCGGCTGGTACCTAAACATTTTGGGCGAATGGTTAGGCTGGCGCTATAGTCCGTAAGTGAAGGAGCGCGCTCCGCTCATGGGAGCTGGCTCGCGCTGGCGCTCCGCTGCGCACTAAAACAGCTGTTTGGCTTTTCACCCCAACAACGACAACCGATCCGGAAGGCTCTATGTTTGTAGCGTTTGATAAACGAAGCCATTTAACTAAATTTGCTTGTCAAAATAACAATACCACAGGACAATCTTTTAAAGCAATAATTTTAGTGGCCGAGTGGCAATGTGGAAGGAGAGCGTTATGCTGCCCGGGTGAGTCTAAATAGTGCTTTCCGGGCCAGGCGGGCATATAATGCGTCGAGCCCTGCCGGTTACCGGCCGCCACATCGTCCGACCGGCCACTTCAGTACGGCCCATCGGATTCGTCCCGAACGTCGCGTGGCCAGTCGCCCTGGATTCTGTGGCATATACTCATCTGGCCCAGATAGCCACAGATACCACGGAGTAGCGGCCTCTGTGCGCAGATGCGGTGTCGGTAGCAACACAAAAGATGTGTTCGGGGTACCATATGTGTGTCAGGGTCGCGTCTCTTTAGCGCAAGTGACGTCTACGACGTAACTGACGTCAAGACGTCACGCATCCTGTGATTCGGCTGTTACGGTACTTTACCCAGCTGTCTAGAGTCAGTAGAGCGGTTTTTTTGATCATTATTATCAATTGCATTCTAGCTGACGCTTCAGTGCTAAGAACCAACAAGATAAAAAGCTTGAGAAAATATCAATAAAACTTGAAGACAAGAACAAGACGAATGAGGAGACCCGCGACACACAGAACGAAAGTCGAAGGTCACACGAAGTATATAGCACGTAATAATGGTAAGGTAATATGTACCATATGTGCAGGTCGCCGTTGGTAGTTTGTTCAAACAAGTAACAACGACTAATTTTCTCTTAAGCGGTATGCAGTGTCAATTTAAAATGCAATACCATACCAACTAAATGCTTCACATGTAACAGGACTTGTTTCGTTAGCGAAAGGGTGAGCTGCTAAGTGACTGAGTTGCGTCGTTTGATGGTTAAGGGTTTGATGTAGTATTGATGCAGGAATTGATCAAGAAGTTATAGTATTATGGCGATGAGGAGGGAGCTATCGGTGTTCTATATAGATAGATGTTCGAAGATGTAGTAAGAGATGAAGATGTGCGCGAGCAAGTCAATCGAGTCGCACAATCGCGGGAAAGTCCAGCGTGAAGACGAAAAGAGACCATCGTTGTAACGTTTGTTCCGATGTGGACTTTGAGGAGGTAGTGCCAGTAGTATCTTCGTTCAGGTGGCGTCGTCATGAGGGTCACGCGGAGAGTGGCGATGGCATTTAACTTCAATCAGTTGTAGGCAAAAAAGAGTCACTCCGCAAGTAGGGGACTGCTGTGTTCTGCCTTTCGTGTCTGCTGTAAGTCGTGTTATGTGCTCGAGAGATGGTTCCGAAGTGTAACCCGCGGGCCAAGAGTTTTTCTTCTTTTGTGTGCTTGATGGTGGGGCGGGCTGAATGCCTCGCGTGGGCTGTGGTCCCAGCCTGGGATCCTCGTAGTCTCGAGGTGTCTGAGTATGTGGAGCTTGGGTCGTGGGCTGGAACTGCTCTCTGCTGTCTGGCCTGGGTCGGTCCGTCGTGCTGCTCCCGCTGGAAGGCTGCCCACAGGATCCTGTGATGACCATCTGTCGGTGATTGCGCGATCGCGCCCATAAGAATTGATATAGACCCCGGGGCATGGCTTATCCTGAAAGCATGGATGCTCTACCTGATGGTTGGAGAAGTGATTAGATTCATTCGATATTAGCACACGGGCATCTATGGTGCGACGCTCTGTGGCCGGTCCGTGGAGACCGGGGACTCCTCTGTGTTGCGTCTCCCTGAGGTGTTCTCTTTTTGCCCCTTTAAGCCGCGTGTGGTTTCGTCTGTGGAGGCTTCTTCCTTGCTGCGAGCTGTGGAGGTCGAGGACAGAGGGTGTCGTTTTCGCTTCTCATGGACTGATGGATTCTAGACAAACGGCGTGTGTGTTTTAGCTGTAAATGTCTTTGTATGTAGGCCGGTATTGTTTATTAGTTTGTACAGGCACGTTCTTGGCTCGACCCAACGGTAAATCGTTTATACACTGTGAGCTATATACCCCCAACCGAGCTACGCGTCGACAACACTTGATTTGACCTTGATTTGATTCTGAACAGCGTGTCCGGCGCCAAGCGCTGTCCATCATTAACCAGGACGCAATAATGTTTCAAGACGGGCATACTGATCGGTCAATAATCCTCTAATAACTTGTTCCTAAAAACTGCTGCCTTTCCATTTTTAGGCGACGTGATTAACCTGTCCTACTATTACTTGTCCCATGCCTTTCTATAGACCGGCAAAGTCTTGACCTTTCCTCCAGTGCTGGGCGCCTTTGTCGTTACTCATCACCCACGCCACCCGCCCAGCCACTTTATCTCACTCAGTCATAGTAATCTAAACAATGGGCAGACAACTCCAAACTCACTGATATTCCAAATGGCAAAAAGGTTAACTTCTTTGCTCGGCGCCCAACATTTGTCTGGGGCAGGGAGCCTGACATTGAATTGAAAGCGCTCACTCACATACACATAGTCTAGCGTTTATTATTGAATCAGAACTTATCTTTCAAGTCACACCTGAACCGAACGTTGTCTTTAAAATTACGGTTTCTCCTTCTCGACGACGCCCAAGAAACACCCCTCTTGACTCTCTGCGGCAATGCTTTTTCCAGTATCGCTGGTTCTGGTGATCTGCCTTTCCACATGCTGCTCTCGACCCAGCTGCCTAAAGAGCTTTGGATACGCTGTGTACCATCGCCTGTGGCATTATCGCTCTCTTAATTACATACTATCACCTATCACTAACCAGAAAAGATACTATAAAATATCATTAACCCCACTAACATCAAAACAAATAACGTCAAAATAACATCATACAACAACGCAAATTTATTGTCGGACGCTTTCGGATAACACCCGAATAGCATCTTAATGATAAACAATTCACTTCAGTTCGCGTTAATGTCTCCAGTAAAACACGTAGGTTAATCACTCGCCATGTTTGTTTTTTTAACACTCTCTGCGAAAAAAACATACCCCTGTTCTTCCTGTACACCACTTGTAAGCACATTATCTCTCCAGTTTATGCAGTTTGACGCTGAGCTTGCGTTAATGCCTCGCCTTCAATCTCAACAACTTTATTTATGCGCAGGTAATAAATCCCAGTTGAGACCCAGATGAACCTACTTTTTCAAAGCGAGACATGCACTATAGTCCACATGAACGACATAAAAAACATAACACACCAGACAACACCAACAAGGACACTCTACGCAGCGCCACAGAATTACCGGGATTAAACATTTCATACCGATCCTCCCTAGCCACATCGAACCAGCATCCTGACTGTGGAGCCATCCCGAACCGACGCTTTAAAAACGATGTAGTCCGCGTACCACCCGGTAATTTTAGCATCTTTTTGGCAGACTGCTTCCAAGTTAGTCGGAGGCCTGCAACACTCATACAAGCTTCTTCCCTAAGCAGTCCAGCATTGGCACACTTTAATTAAAACGCACGCAGCAGCGAGAACTCNTCTGACACTGACAGTGTATTAATGTGAGCTCCTATACCTATAATAATTTGGCCTTTCATTGAATGCTTTATAAACCAGTTAAACTTAGAGATGTCATTGTGAATTGGAAAACTGCATTTAAATGTTGTTAAAGGTCAACGTTTCAATGTATGGTTCAGCAATTGTTGGTTGTTTACTAGGAATTGACATATTTTAACCTCAAATACGTTGTTCTATGTTTAAACCTTCAGACACATTTTGACGTGTTCCAGTTCAGCACATCATTTATTTTGTGAAGATTTAAAAGTATAATCCAGAACAATATACATACTCGCCTTTATCTTTTTGCCATTTTAGCCTTTTTACCAATTTCTTCATATCTAAGTTTTGCATGATGTCACTGTAGGACAATGTTTTAAGGATCTCTTTTCGAGCTACTAGCTTGTCAGTTTGAAATGTCAGGATGAAGATGTAACTGATTTACAAATGTTAAAAAAATTTTAAAAAAATGCCTCTTTTCATCCTCTGTCTGATGTAAAACCCCAACAAGCATGATAGGGCGAGCCAGGCCCCTTTAAGGTATTTTATTTATTTGTGTCTGCTTCTGAGAGGCTAATGTATAAGTTATACAGTTATTTCTGCAAGAAAATTACAATAAAATTACTGTTTAATCTTCACATCTTGTATTCATGTATATAATTTTGAGCACCAAATGATTGGAAAGTATCGATAAGAGTATCGAAAAATACAGATACCGATAAGCGGTATCGATAAAATCCTAACGATACCCATCCCTACTGACAGGCAACACTGGTAAATCATCAGAGCAATCACTAGCAGGCTATTATGAACATTTACTGTGATAAGTTTAATTGTCAAGTTCACATGGGATACAGTTTTGGCTCAAATATGAGGAATTATGAAACAATAAAGAATTCCTGTGAAAGTAGTGCCATAATTCCTATTATAGCATGTGCAAAAATTAGCCTTTTTCATACATTTTCAGACAATGTAATGACTAACAAATGACCAATGATGTTTGTTTTTAAAATGAAAAGCAATAGTCTCCACAATAATAATGCCAAACTGAATATGGATTTATATTCAGGGTAAGCAGGTAGTCTGCGGGGATGAGAACATCTGTTTGTGCAATTAATACGACGTGGGCAAAAGGTATCTGTGTGAGCAATACAAATCTAACCAATAGCAGTAATACATTAAAAGTGAAACACAGACATTTTTATCTTGTCTGAAGCCTCAGAATCAACCGTGGCTGAGTCTCAGCACAACCACGATTTTCTTAAAACCACACTGCACTTAAAAAAAAATTCCTACTGCTATTTCAATGCTTGCTGCACACAAGTAAAGTAAAGAGACACTACAGTCACCATACAGAGAGCAATGCAGGGGGGATGGGAAATATAATGACTTGTTTATTCTAGGCACTGTAGAGAGAGAAAAAGCTACATACATAGGAGCTAATGATTCCACTACATTAGCGTGAAAGCTTTAACATTTTGCAAGAAATACGGCATTCACACTGTACTCTGCAGTCTACCGCCAGTATAGATTTATTCTCCGTCAGCTGGATTTCTAATGGGATGGTCTATTTGCATTGTACAGTCCCAGAGAGAAACAGAAATATTGTTGGTATCAGCCAAATTCCTCTGATCTTGGTTTTGCTAAAAAATGCTCTCCAGAAACACTTTGAGGGTTGCAACCAGATCGCAGTCACATATGTCATCTGCTCTTTTATTTGACAGGCTTCAAATTCTTACCATGACATTAACATTGAGCAAATGTGTGTTTATATTTACACGTTAAGTTCAGGTAAAGGGAACATTCCCATACACTTCAATATGTAATTCAAAAGGTTCATTTTTCATGCAACACGCTAGTTTTAATGAAACAAAGTTCCGTATGGATTTGTTGAAAAAATGCCGTAAAAATCGTTTGACTGCTACTGTATATGGTATCTTCTTTTCATTATTCACACTTAATATGTTTTACATGTCAGTTTATTGATGTTTTTAGTATGTGTCTTTCTTTAAGTGTGCCAAAATTATTTAATTTATTTTTATAATTTTGATGATGAATGATTTTTAATATTATTTAGGTGGAGGCTACAAATAAGCCCATGGGTTTTGTGCCTCTTCCTTTGCGCAAAACAACGAAATACAACTTTATCACTTTAAATAAATCCAATCGACTGACTCTAAACTAAACTTTATTTAGTACTTCAACATTGGCTCACAAAACAGACAGTATTGTGGTTGCTAAAGTATGAGAATGGTCTGTGAATGATAACCATCACTCAATAAACTGATCCCAACCATTGCCCAAGACTACCGTTTCTTAGGTAGAGAGAAGGTGTTGAAAATAGTGAATTAAACCATCTGGTTCCTAGGCTTGGAGACAAATTGACAGAAGGAGTGTTCTCTAAAAGAACATATTTCACTTCCAGTAAAGTAAAGAACCAGAAAAACCCCAGCAAATTGCCTACAATACAAAAAAGTAATATTGAATTTGCTGAAGAGAATTCACGTTTGGAGCCAGTAGCATAGTAGCAAGTCATTTCATTAGGCTGAGGGACACACACATTTAATACAGTTTGTTTTTCCCCAAGCGTCCTCCAAAAGTCAGTAACAAGACTTTGAGTGACATTTGCAATAAAGTGAAGTGGCAACCACTGTTCAATGGGAAACAATGAACTGTATGTGCCCACTCAGTATAAAACACTGTCTTCTGAACAGAGAAGAGACTGAGCTGAGATAGGCTGAACGGTAATGGCCAGTAGTCAAAGTGCTGTCAAACCCAGATGTGGTGAAAACGTCACTCACGGCTTTGAGGTGACAACAAAGCTGTGACCTTACAGAGTGAAGTGAAAGCTAAAGTTAACTGAATTGTCTTGCACAGAGAAGATGTAGCTGTCATAAAGTCCCTATTGTTATCCATACTGAAAAAATATCAAAAATACATTCAAATAAATACATAGGTGTAATAGTAGACGATGTTCAATCCTACAAAGACAACATAAATAAATCTTTTTTATTAACTTTCCAATGAGCACAAGAACGCTTTTTTTTGTCCATGTCCCCTTAGGGGCTCCGTACAGTTTTGTGCACCAGTCAATCCTAAAATGAAATACAGAATCAATCCCAGGTCAAGTGTACATTAAGGACTCTTGAATCAGAATCCCTTTATTTGGTCCCCAGTAATTGTAATGTTAAATATCTGTTTCCTATATTCTTGTCTTAAATAATTGTCCTTGTAGATTGTGCAAAAGGAACAGCTGTGATGCAAGAAACTGCGGTATCTGGGATTCAAGAGTATCTGAAAAGAAACAGGCATTGAAGGTGACCTGCATTGACAAATGTAGCTTTGAACATGAAACACACCTTTTTTGAAAGGCTCATCTGTCATTTTAGGCTACAGCTCAACACTGCTACCACTGCTTACTGCTTGTACCTCTGACTCGAGGTCCAGAGACTTGCCTTCACACACCTGAGGTCAGAGCCAATGAAGCAGCAACCTGAAGCAGGCGGCAGCGGCGAGTTGGAACAGATTGCATTGTCATCACCATAAGCCTGCACACAGGAGCTCCAAAGAAAGAATTCACTGTGAAATGGCTGCTAGTTAATTATCAACGCATAAATGAGTCACCATCCAAGTCAGCATGGAAAATGACTCAATAAAACCCACTTGAATAAATGTCAGAGGCGCTTCTGTCATCTCAGAAATAGCTTTTCAGAAAATCTAAATAAATTGCAAACCAATTAAAAGTTTTGCTGTCAGGTTTTTGTTATTTTTTCACGTAGCATTTTAATTGTTCTCTCTAAGAAAAAAGATTTAATTTAAGTCCGCAAAGACCTTTCTTTTGAATTGGATTTTCTATCTAACTGTTTAAACTCCACATGAGATTCATCTTACCATGTTTATTCCCTTCTATGTTTATGCTTCTATTTTTTCTATGTCTTATTAATGAAAAATAGCTGGTTAATGGGTTTAGAAATAATGCTGACAGGTTTATTAAATGTCTTGTTATATGTTGCTAGTTTATGAGCTGTATTACTATATATAAGATTCAGACAATATATTTTTTTGAATTAAAAAAAGGTAATTCAATTGTGCATATATGAAAAATATGATTCTATATGACTAAATACTAGAAAAGCTAATTAACAATAGTTGATCCTATATGAGTAAATACTGCAAAAACTTTAAATTACACAAATATTTTATTGTCCGGCTGCATGAAACTGTGTTTGTTCAGATAGCCAAGTTTTAACTGGAAATGTTTTTAACTGCATTGCTCAATTATTTAAGAACTAATCAAAGTAGTCAGCCATGTTGAGCTGCATCTTTTGCAGATTCCTCAAAATGCCACAAGGAATATTAATGGCTCTGGGGAAGGTGTGAGTTCCTGTGTGACGGTCCGCAGTGATGGAAGCAGATCCTTCACCTGACAGTATCATTCACCCTGTTAAACCTGACAGTTTATGAACATTTGACACAGCCATGGCATTGTTCACAGAGTTCAGTATGGTGCACTGTGAAACCCGAGCTGTCAGCAGATCATGAATTATTCACCCTGGAGTAAACAGGAAACCAATACAGATTGCTCTCCTGTTTACTGTGGCTTGCACTACCATGAACAAGTCATTCAGTCTCTGGTTTTGTCACATCTTGAGTACTGTCCGGTCATATGGTCATCAACAGCAAAAACACATTTACAGAAATTACAAATAGCTCAAAAAAAAGACTAGCTCTCCACTGTTCGAAGCGCACTCATATTGGAGTTATGCATAGAAACCCATCATGGCTTCCAGTTGAGAAACGTCTGCAATCTCGTGTTATCACTTTTCTAAAAAAATTCTAATTTAGTAAAAAACCACTGTATTTTTATGATCAAATAGTTTACACAAGAGACGAGCATGAGCATAAGAATAGACAAGCTACATCAGGCCATCTACTGGCACCTAAGCCCAGGACAAATCTTCTGAAATCTTCTGTGTCTTATAGAGCTATAAAGGAATGGAACTCATTGCCAAACTACCTTGCTGAAATAGAGTCCAGAGCCTCTTTCAAGAAGAGATTGAAGGGCCATCTACTAATGACCATGTACCCTTGTGAGCCCTAATTTAATTTGATCGCATGTTGTTGATGATATTGGTGATGTTTTTAATGTTGTTAATGATGTCAGGACTTATGTCCTAAATGTTGCTGTATTATTGTTGTATTGTTTTAAGTGTCGGGCCCCAGGAAGAGTAGCTTTTGTCGAGAGCAAAAGCTACTGGGGATCCTAATAAATAATAATAAACATAAACCACGACTGTCAATAATGGGGACACACACACACACACACACACACACACACACACACACACACACACACACACACACACACACACACACACACACACACACACACAGTTTGAATCGGAAAAGCGTTGTATGTGGTACACGATCAGACATTTATTTTTGATATAATCAGATCCCTGTCTTTACCTATATTTCATTCACAGAGCTAGTGCTTTCTTGATGTTAAAATAGATTAAATCAAAAGTAAAAATATATTATTTTCCCAAATAGTTGACTTATCTTTCACTCTTGAGCAACACCATATTTATTCCCTGCTCAAGAAAATGTTATTTTAGACATTTCACGAAAAATCTGACCAGAGGTATAAAACAGCAGCAAATGGGATTCATTGTTATACTGGAAACTGTAAAAAAACTAAAATGACCGAACTGAGAAATACAAAGAGTAGTAGGGAAAGTCAAAAATGGGATGAGTTCAGCTGCATAGTAGATACCAACTTGACAGAAAACACAAAAGACGCTAGCTTCACTGAATTTCTTTCAAACAATTTTTGGCAAAAGTTGTGGTCCAACTCTCGACTGGGCATTTTGGAGAAAAAAATTGTGAGAAATGATGTGAAGAAATCTTCTGCTATAGACAATAAAGGGCATAAAGGGTTAAACCATTCTACTCCTTAATTAACCAGGTCAATAACAATAAGGCTGAGCACTGAAACCACTAAAACCTTTAAGGTCATTTTAGTAATGAAGACTGTTTAGAAAGACATCAGGGTAAACAGAACTGCATGCTGCTGCCTGCCTCTGTTGTTCCCCATGCAGAGGATATTATCTCCAACAACAGGGGTCACAGTCATTTCAAACACCACAGGAAGTCAACTGCAGCGCTTAGATAGTGTCGCCAAAAATCACCAAGTGTGTTTCTATTTACTTTTTCGTCCCGCAGGGTGGTTGACAAGATTTCAGCTCAAATTATATTTATGTTGTTGCGGTCAGTAAAATCAGGTGATGATGTGAGGTTTGTGAAAGTGTTTATTGACCTACCTGTAAGCCGCCAAGCTGTATGCTCCTCTTGTCAGCTGCTCCTGTGGAGAAACAGAAAAATAATAATAAAAATGTGGAGCTATATGTTTGAATGTTTACTTAATATTCTGGAAAAGGCACCAGAAGAATTAAAAAAAGGAACATATTCCAGCTAAGCTTAACTGAATAAACTTTTTAACCACGAGCATTCTTTAGAAATAAATGACATGCTGATTTGTTAGTATGAAATACAGTGTATCACATCTTATATACCCCATTGAATTCAATATGCATTGTCAAGCTTTCCCTGACACACCACACACACACGCCTGAGTACAGTAAACCATCCTCCGCCCCCCAGTCTGTTTACATTGAAGTTAATTGGCAGCTTTGAGACCACACATCATGAATATCAATTATTGCTAAAGTAGAGCTGTGAAAATGAGCCGGTGCGGTTCTATTGTGGAAACACAGGCAGAGCTTTAACTGTGCGTTAATGGCAGGCCTAAGCCACCGAGACAATTCTGTCCTTGAGCTTAAAATATTAATTGTAACTGGGTGAGGGCCCAAATGATTGGTTGGCAATATGTGCAATACATTGATGCTTTAGGAGTTTCGCTTCTGAATTAGACATTTATAATTTGAAACAGCATGCTACATTAAAAAAAATGCAATATATAAATAAACATAGGTATTATATAACTAAAAATATAATATATTACAGTCTACTAACGTCAGGTGCAGTCCTTCTTTGTTAAATATAGATTATGAAACAGCCATGATTTATTTTCTATTAACATAACGCCTCTTGAGGCAAGAACCTGAGCGACATCACTTTATCTGCTGTATTAGTTTTACATTTGAAATTGCCTTGTTTATCAGTTCATGTGGTCACGTTTTACTAAGAAGCTTTTCTGAGTAGTTCTGTTGTTTTTTTCCATAATAAATTCACATCACTTCTTTAATCTGCATGACATTAAAACGCATCTAGTTGTCTGGGGAGTGCATCCATTCTCTTAATCCTACAAATTTTCCATGCAGCCAAAGCCTGATGTAGCTTATTCCTCTGTGCCATAGATCTCCATTATTGGAGAAAAAAAACATTAATGAGCCTCACTTGTTCCTTCATCACAATAAACATGGTGATTGTTATTTAGAGTCAATTCCCAAAAAAAAATGTAATTAGTTTTACCTTTTAAAAAGACATTACAAAACAATGTAAACAATGGATTCTGAGCTAATCGTTGCAGAGAGAAGTACTGCGGGATGAATTAACACACTGTTGCTTTTGGCCTCTTTTTATGGTATTATTAAGTATTTTCTCTTTTTTATCCACAAGTAAACAAGTCATACCTGGCCATTAGAGCAGCCTTTCAGAAGTTACCAGGCAGAAAAACATTGGCAAGTTTTTGAAGGTCATCCTTACCGAGAACAAACAGAAAGGTAAGGAAAAAGCTCCGGCGGACAAACGGGCTGGCTCTATTGCTTATTGGAGTCTCAATTTTGTCTGGCCTTTTAAGTCAATGCAAGTATATTCTCACACAAGATAATTATAGTCAATATTATGTTTAGTTCAATAGGTTACATTTTTTTGCTTTCAATCGAGTTGTGAGTTCAACCCATCTCAAGTGTACATACATTAATTTCTCATTCAACCTGGTACTGCTTGTTCCTTCTCACTCACTCGGCCTAATTTCCATCAACGCAGCCATTATAATTATCACCACCATCAATGATATATCGGCTGTGCACACTAATCCTAATTAGCAGTAGGAGGTGGGGCTAATCAGCCAGTCCAGTTATCTTAATTAACCAATGCCGCTGAGGAAGAAATGGAATGAAGGTAATTAAGTCAACAACACTTTAATCACAATATCTTGATGAGAGAATTGAGATAAATCGTTGCTAATTAAGTGTGATTTCAGGTGGAGGGAAAACAGAACACATGATTTAAATATGAATTGTCTGTACATAAAAGGTGAAAATAAATCCAGCAATGTTTGCGCCGTGAACAAATGACCTTTTTATGTTTATTAAAGAATCACGAATCTCAACTTATTTCCATTTTGTTCTCTCCTGTTTGCTCCATTTTAAAAGCAGCTTGCACAAAACAAGCAAAAATCATGCTGCATGCGGTAGCAGCTGGTGAAGAATGACCAACATAAACAAAAATATTCTGCCTTTTCCTACACCATTTTTTGCATAAATCTGGTGTACCAAGGGAGCCTGTTTGCATAAGCAGCTTTCCTTCACAGGGTATTAAAATACTAGAGAAAAAGAGTTCACCCTCTCTGAGAGCTCACAGGGGAAATTCAAACGTGTAACGCTCAATACATTAGCAGCATCTAAACACGTACACTTATTAATTATGCCCAAAGGAATAATCTTGCTTTGAGCATAGCAATTTTCCTATGTTTTACTGCCCTTTTTGAAAATCGTGACTCTAACAGCTCTAAAGAGGGCCTATTATGCCCATGCTCTGGTTCATAATTGTATGTTGTGCCTCTACTGTGACATGTCTCCATGCTTTAATGTTCAAAAAGTTATTTACTTTTCTCATACTGCCTGTGCTGCAGCACCTCTTTTCACCCTCTGTCCGAAACCAGAGCCCAGTCTGCTCTGATTGGTTAGCTGGCCGTTTCTGTTGTGATTGGTCAACAGCTTAGAGATGTGTCGGAAATGTCCCGTCTCTTAGTCTATCATGTACAATGTGTTTGGAAGCTACCCCATAGAAGTGCAAGTGTTACATAATGGTTGCGTTTCAGGCAGGGAATTGTAACCTTTGTAGACCATTCCCATGCATCAAAACATAAAACACACATAAGGAAAGGGATAACCCCAAAAGGCACAATAGGGCCTCTTTGGCCAGCTCCGTTGTGATTGGACAACAACAAAAAAATGTCCCACCCCTAAACTTGTCACCTACAATGTGTTGGAGGGCTAGCCAACATAAGTTACATAGTGATGTCGCTATGTTGGAGAAAACAAAGGAGTTCAATTAAGGCGTTTAAGGCAGGGGGGAGTGGATGAATGAGAAACTCCCTTTGGGATTTAAGCCTTTGCAGACCATTTACATGCACAAAAACCTATGAAACACACTACAGGAGGGGAAGGGAAAACACCCAAAGGCAAACAGGGCCTCTTCAGTAGAGAAAAGGGTGAAGTCAGGGTACTTTTATAACAACATTTGGAAATCAATCAATGAGATAGTATATCCTTTATACAAGACTAACAGTGGTTAAAATGCATACTCACAGGGAAAGGTGTCTGCTATAAAGAGATTCATTTTCAAAATTGAATTGAACTTTTGACTCTGAACAGTGCCTAATACAGCATGTAATTGCTTTAGTATAGCAGTGTGACAGGTACAAAGTGCTAAACCCTACAACCTGTCAGGGGTTTGGGGTAATGTGTGAGACGTTCCTCATTAGATTATATGTCAGTCCAAGATTCAGTTTAATGTATTAACGCAAACACTGCCAAAGTGGAACACACTGCTCCTGTTGCTCCTCTTGTTATGCCTAAAGATCTCCTGCAAACTGTGACTGGACATCGGGTTCAATAATTTCTGTTGTTTGTAAAGTTCAGACACAAATAAAAACCCAGCTTTAAACTTCAACAACACCACCACCTACACTAAAGCACAAAGCTTGCAGAAAGCATTGCTCACACACGGCTTAGCAGAAAGCTGCTCTCTTCCCTGTCAACAGCATCTCCACAGATCGAATCAGGGCAGAGGATGGGGATCAGAAGAAAAGAAAAACACCCAAAATACACCAACACAGTGGGTGTGCAGCTCTGTTTCTGAGGCATGTGAAACATTCGCTTTTAAAATCAATAAAGCTCAGAAACTGCAGTGTGTCAATAAATAATGGATTTCTGAATATGTGCTGTAGTCAAGACAGCCACATGCTTATTAAGAATCGAAAAAAAGAGTATTAAATATTGTTTTAATTGATTTTTGATAGAATGACTAAGCGCACCCTTAAGATTACAAATGCAACAATAAAGGAAATAAAAACACACCGAGGCTGGGGCTGCAAAGGCAGATGTCCCTGAAAGCTGAAGGCGCGGAAAACAATTGGAGGGTGAGAGGGAGAAAAAATGAGTAGCCAGAAGGTGGAAAATGAAAACAGGGAACATGTCGAAGTAAACAAAGTATTCATAATTGAGTGTTCTTATTCACAGAATACAACACCTGAGGGTTATGTTTTGTGGAGCGATGATTCAAAGAAAGTCAGTGTGGAAAATTGAATAAACTCTATTTACGTATTGAAAGGGTTATGCTGGGTAACATTTTGTTATATATGTTTTTGATGCATGCAAATGGTCTGCAAAGGTTCAAATTCTAAATTCCCTGCCTGAACCGCAATCACTACTGTATTTAACACTTGCACTTCTATGGGGTAGCTCCCAAACACATTGTACATGATAGACTAAGAGGGGGGGGGACATCTCTAAGCGGTAGACCAATCACAACAGAGCAGGTCAGCTAACCAATCAGAGCAGACTGGGCTCTGGTTTCAGACAGAGGGTGAAAAGAGGTGCTGCAGCACAGGCAGTATGAGAAAAAAAAAGACCTTTTTGAACATTAGAGCATGGAGACATGTCACAGTCAAGGCATAAAATACTTATATGATCTGAAAATGAGCATAATGCCTCTAACTGTTACAAATGTGTAATTTAACCCAAACTACAATGATTCTCTAAACAAAGGACTTCTTATCTTTTATGTTCTTAACATTACCTTTTTCAACATCTGTGTAGGAACGCTATTGTAGTGACCACAGCGTGGTCACACCAAAAAAACAATATAATCCTAATAAATGTTCAACAGTGATCTGGTTTTTAAAAGGAAATGTTAGAAGAACTTAATCATTGAATCTGTAAAAACGTTAAAACTATATTGGAGTCTTACACTCCCATTTGAATATGTCTGTCCCATTAACTGTCATCTACCCCTCATCAATCAGACAATGGTTCTTTTAGCAAGCTGTGCAGAAGGGAGGATCATGACACCAAAATATCTCAAAGTAAAGGAAGTAACATCCTGGCCCGTTAGCTTCTTACTCAGGTCAGGAAGCACTGTGACAGTGTCAGTTCAACAGCATAAATCTGAGAACATACTGTACATTCATTCCAACTAATTACATGTTACTGGTAATGGGTTGGATATTTTGCCCTAACACTGTACAGTATATGCACTCAAGAGTATGAGAGTTCAACTGTGAGGTCCTGGAAAAACCAATCGCCATTTTGAAATCACATCAGAATCCAATTACTCACGACTGAACAGGTATTTCCCATAAATGTGATTCATATAGGTTATCGTCGTGCCGTCAAATGACAGGCTTTCAGCGGAATCAATCACAGCCAACCCTGGCACAGTTATGATAGACTGTCATCATGAGGCGGGAGAGTATGAAATAAAACATTCTGGCATAGCTCAGGTCCCTCACCTTCGTGGTTCCCTCCTGATGTAAATGCTGCTTCTTGTAATCACAGAGGTATGCCTGCTGTGTGGGGCCACTCCTCATTACTGTAATTGTGTTTTCCTCCTCTCTGTGCTCTCTGGGGAGCAGCAAGGCGATGTTGCTTATCTCGCTGACATTTCACAACGGCGTGCTCTCTGCAGGGCTGTGTGAGCGAGTACAAGGAGTGATAGGAGAGGTGACAATGGCAGAGCAAGGCTTTCTACTGGCCTAGAGATAGTCATTATTAGAACATTTGATTTTCTAGATATAGATGTGTTTTTCGTTATTGCTATATGTGATTGACAAAGTTAGCTCATATCAGTTTATTAATGTAGTTTTACCGCTACTCTGAGAGCATTTATCCAATCAGATTGCATTTGCTCTAACCGATAAGTCTCTAATAAAAAGATAAGGCATGCGTATCCCCCATTCTGATCCTATCAGACTTGATTTACAGGATTAAACATGTCGTTTTAAACCTGTGGTGTCAGGTTAAGTAAAGCTAAAGGTTTTGCTTTAAATAAAAACGCTCTTGTTTTTTAAGTCACAGACAAAAGTTTAAATAAATCAACATTGACTTTAGGTTATACACGGACACGAACAGATTACAGGAACGTTTAAACCCAAAAATATATGATAGGGGCCCTTTAAAAACCTACATGCGTTATGTAAAAAACTAGAGGAACATTGTTTTACCTTAAAGCATGATAGACAATACTAGGCTGCTCTTCATGGTCACTGTCTTGTCTCATTTAATAGTTTTTCGATAAAACTAACAAATCTAACTTTATATAACCTCAGTGACTTATTGCCCAATGAGTCAAGAGTAACTTTATTATAAAAATCTACATTTCTGTCGCAGAGAAACAGTATTTTGACAAAAACAAAGGGACGTTTTTGGGGATGGGTACGATCGTCATGAGGGCTGACTCACGTCTCCTGCGGGGTTGGAAGTGATGTTCAAGCTCTCCCGACCTCACATTTCTCCCTCTAAATACGTCATCATACACTGCATCAATGCACTGTCTGACCCTGGCATGGATGCAGCATCTATCTTCAGATTTTATTACATCTGACAGGCAGAGGTTTGCATAAAAATAGGGCTGAGATTTACACCAGTAGCTTCTCTCAAATACTGGCCATTAATCACAGCACTACACAGGCAGAGCTTCCACCAGCAGAAGCACCCGTCCATAAAACATGTCTTCCTTTTGCCTCAGATGATTGAGATATTTTCTTACAAAGGAAAAATAAAGCAGGATGAAGTAATGGCACTCGTTCCAAGCACAGGCAAAGTAAGGGGAAATAAATTATGTGTCATGCAGGCTTGGAATTTCGTCATTTTAGGGGCAAGGCCATTTGGCCTTTGGTGTGACACATTTTTTCAGGGCGCAAAGGCCACATGCCAGGGCACAAAGGCCATTGAGGGAAACATTTGGATTTGGAGCTGACAAATAAATAACTTCACTTTCTGATAAGAAAAACAAATCACTGTTTTAATATCAATAATGTCAAACATTATATCATCATATAGGCCTATGCCTCCTTAGTATTACCGTATATAAAATAAAATACTTTACTTTGAATAATTAGTGTTTGGTATGTTTTCCATCTACTTTTCCCATTCACAAAATCAAATCACAACATCTAAAATGATATTAATATGTAACAAATATATTCAATATCAGAGCAGAAGAAACAGCCTTCAAGGGTCAAACTCTGCACATACATTGTGTGTGTGTGTGTGTGTGTGTGTGTGTGTGTGTGTGTGTGTGTGTGTGTGTGTGTGTGTGTGTGTGTGCTCACAGTCTCACTGGACAAAAGTTAAACATGTACAAACCACAGACTGTCATGGCGAATACAATCGCTGCTTTAATTCTGTCTTTAGGACGTTGTTGTGAGTGTGGACGGAGCGGCTACAGGTTAGTTTAGCCTGATTGATCCATTCAGAAAACACGCATTTTAAAAGGTTTTTCGCTTGCCGTCTTGTCTGCAGACTTGGCAAAGCATTAATTCATGTTTTTTACTAACCGGTATCAGTATGTAGTTACTTCAGCATAATTTTGAAACGTGTATTACAATTAAATCACGGTAAAATACGTTAATTTTGTCGTAGTTGGTTTCCTCCACAGTATTTACATTGAAATAAGCCCCGCCCCCTCTCCAGCGCGTCCTGTTTGATTGACAGGAGTAAACATAGCTGACAGCCGCGGTGAAACTCCAGCGGTTAGAGCGATGAGAATATTCGCATCGCGTCCGTTGTGAACGCAGCATAATGCAGTTATGAAAACACTGTTCTGACGCTTTTAAAGCAACTTCGAGATTTGTTCCCACGGCTGAGGAGGAGGCTGTCGGGCCCCTACATGCATGTCTGACGGAACAATCACAACAGAGCAATCGCTCTGATCCACAGACACGGGACTATCCTACTGCGCGCACTAATATGACTTCACTAGCGTTGTTTACACGGCATGTCTGACGGAACAATCACAGCAGAGCAATCGCTCTGATCCACAGGCACGGGACTATCCTACTGCGCGCACTATAGTATGACTTCACTAGCGTTGTTTACACTGGAACTTTTGACAGGGGCACAAAGGCCACTTTTGCCGTGAATTGCATTTTTTTTCACAGGGCATCACGGCCAAAGTGCGGCCATGGCCGTCGTGAAATTCCCACCCTGGTGTCATGGATACAACTCAGTGTATTCAGAAAAAACAAGGCTGCAATATCAATACACTCAGGAAACTAGAATTAGTTTAACACAAACTTTAAACTAACCTCTAACAGATAAACAGTGAGTAAAATGTGTCCAATTGGAGATTCGCAAACTAACTTCAGCTTGTTGTTTTACCTACAGAGACCATATTAGAACCAAAGTGGGATCGATTTGATTGTTTCTACTTTACTCTTTCCCTTAAGAAAAGCTGGATGTGCTACATACGTCATTTGTCATCGACAGCCAACGCAATTTAAGTTTTCTTGTGATTACTGAATACTTCCCGAGGGCACATATAAAATGTATGAGCCATTGATTTGTAAGTGGCCGATTTCTATAGTTCTTATTTCTTTAAATGACAACAAAATAACAGGTTTTTGAAAACTTGATGGTTGAATGTAAGCTCAGAAATATTTCTTTCTCTGTTGATTTTTCTATAAATTGTACTCAATAAAAACCACGTTGTGTATGGCTTCACGATTTATAGTTGGGCTGCTGGCAACAAAAACAACGTACTCATAAATAATAATATACACATGAAGGATGATGGCGACGGTGTTGGACAGCAGATAAACACTTTGCCGTCCCTGCAAGGACTTTGTGTCTTTTTGGCTTTCTTTTGTGTGAAAGTGCTTGTATGTGTGAATGTGGCCCTCATTACTCTACGTAATTACAGAGGGGACAGGTCCAAGGTCCTTATGCAGCATGAGTAATGTTTTCGGGATAATGCAGCCAACATTGCCCATAAGCCCCAGAGAGCCATGATGACTCTTATCAGAGAATTCATTCCTGCCTCCTCACCTTTAAACAGTTCCCGTTATGTCCATTACCCTTTTCCCTTCCCGGAGACACGGCACAAGGGTCTTTGTTTGCATAGCAGGTAATTCCCAGAGAGGCTGCAAAGGATTTCACTTAACAGATGCTGCCAGATCAATGAGTACTGTTCAGCTCTCAGCAGAAGGAAGGAGTGGATCAGTCTATGAACCAAGAGTCTTTCAGCTAATTGCTCAAGTTTTATGGCCCACAACTTTACTGTTTTGGTTCAGTTTCAACATTCTCATCAGCAACTTTTCCAGCAACTGCATTCAGCAAAAAAACTCTAATAAACGCACTGTACTCTGGCCGCTTAGACCCACTCAAAATACAAGGACGGGTAGAATCTTGTGAACGCATTGGAGCCTTTAGCAGGTAAAGAGATAGATATTCCCCTCAGGAGTTGGTGGTAACTGACTCCACTAGAAGGCTGCGTTTCTTTGTATTGTCTAGATGTGCAACTGTTTGCTAAAACCAAAACTACTCTATCATGCATTGTATGTCAAGCAACTGCAATCTTTAGTAAACATTTGTTGTAGTCATCTATGAAGGACTAAGTAATTCCAATAAAATGTTTGGCAATATGGCAAAAGCCAACCGTATACTGTACTTCAAAAAAATAACAGTACCAGTGAATAAAATTAGCCAGGAGCTGCTGCTCGAAGTTTCTCCAAAAAGAAAAAAATGCAAGCTGAGGGGCAAGCAAGCAGAAAAGCACTAACTTAAAGTAGGGACAACTCCTAAATGTACAGTATGTCTGTTAAGCTCTTGCCGAATTAGGTAAAACAATGGAAATTGAGCCTATCCCACTGATGGAAGCCCTTGTATTGTTATGAACTGGGTTTCTGACAACATTCTCAAGAAAAGTATTCACTCTTTGGACCTCTGGAAAGTGAGATCTCCCGTTGCAATTACCTCTTATCGCAGAGAGAACTAAACAGAGCTCTTCTAGATTATAATTTAAACACCTTCTGTAAATCCTGTTTTTGCTCCCATGCAGGGCTTTAACTTCTCTTTTTGCTGCAATAATCAAAAAGTGTACTTTAGGGAGAACAGTGACATCACTGTAACCATAAATCACACCAATCAGAGTGATCACAGAGCTACAAACTTGAATATTTTACACCCAGAGGGCAGGAATCTCAGCGTAATATAAAGTTAGTATTTAGCATGTACAGTATAGGCCTCATTCCCAATTATGTATAAATCTCACAAATGCTCATTTGACTGCACTTAGTTGCCTGGTCATTTGAATGATAGTTAAGTATTATACGTGTTTATCTTGCCACAATCAAAAGCAATGTCTTAGTGAATTAATCTAAGACATAATGTAATCGCACAGTTTAACACACATTATTATTACTGACACAACACCAGCCAACCCTGTGATCCACCACTCTAAAATTCTACTGCCTTGTTACAGCATGCATGTGGATTCTTTTACAAATATAGACCATAAGGATGTGTCATGCTCCGCCCCAGCACATAACCCCGGGCTGCTAATGTTTGTGCTATTTACTGTAAAGGCTCCCACTGGGACCAAATGTTTCATAACCAATTTAATTTGACCAATCGCTGTTTATGTTCTAAATTGTGATAAACATGATTACTGAGGAAGATGTATGAGAACTCGTTAACCTAATTTCAAACAGTCATTCTGTTTTCTGTAGCAGCCTGAAAAACAGGCTTTTCCTTTTAATATAACACACTAGAGTTCAAACCAAGGTTACCCTAGAGATACAGAGAGAGCCTTTGCAGGAAAAATACACACTGGAACGGACCATTTTTTGTTAGCGAAAGAATCAATAAAATAATGTATAATTCAGTTGTGAGTCAAGTCGTTGGTTTATTTAGTAAGTAGACGTGTAATAAGATTTGTGTAGGGAACCTGAACATCCCGTTGGTGTTCATTTTTCATTAATGACTGCACAACCCCTTACATCAGGGCGGCTGTGGCTCAGTGGATTGGTGCATCTTTGAGCACTTGGAAAAGTGCTATAAAAATGTAATGTATTATTATTACATATCTATTCAAACAGCTAGCAGATAGTTGAAAGCTGAATAGAAACATTAAATACCTCATTCACACCAATGCAACTCTGGTTCAAGCTCCGTGCTAGAGCTTTTCAGGTTCAGAACCGGTTCTTCGGTTTTGCTCCGGCTCTTTTCACACCGCCAATTTCACAAGCCAAACCGCGCGGAAACCCCTCACAGCTCACACTGACAACAACAACAATGGCCGATTGTGCTCCAGCTTCCTCTGTACCTCTTCGGAAGACCAGATTCCCAGTAGGTAGCTGGTCTCTTCAGTGGACCACTGCTGCTTGTTAAGTTTCTCCATCGTTGTGTACAAACTGGATAAAACGCCGGCTTTCTGTTGTTGTTCAGGAGTTGATAAAAATCTCTCATATACACATGTGACACACACACACACACACACACACACACACACACACACACACAGTCTTGCCTATATGCTTATGAAACTGTTTCATCATTATTCTAATAAGGCATTGCATTTTCTTAAGAGGAGTGGCCTACTTGCCCAACTTATGTTTTGTCATATTTATGGGGGAACACTTGATGATGGCTAGAGCAAGTAAAGTTGAATATTTTTTTGTGAAGCATGATAAATATTTTCAATATCTGTTTCACAGCACCGACTGCGCTAACGTAGACAAGTTGAACCGAGAAAACAAAACAGAGGAGGTGAATGTCATTATTAAACACTGAAACAATCGGTGAATAAGCTAAATTAGTTGCACCTTGATTTTGACCATGTTTGATTGCAAAGGCCAGGAAGCATTTGTTAGAAACATAAACAGTAACTATATACAAATATCTAGGACTTGATAATACAAACTTTTACTAATTATATCCCTGAAACATTGGGTCAAGGATATTAAGCATTTACATTGTCTACTGCAATTGAAGATCCTGGCTCTGAAAACGGCAACTCCAATAATTTGTATTGACTGTTTTGTCAGGACACACGAAGGAACAACACGAGCTGGATCGAGACCAACTAATCGCTGAATCAAAGAAGAAAGACAGCACAGCCATCAAGGACTTGATGTGCAGAACTTTTGCACATAGAAGACATGATGTCATCAGTCTACAGATGAGCATCGAAGACATCAAGGACAGATGGCCTGTCTTGTTTGATGTCTCGCAAGTGAGTAAAGGGAATGTTCTTTAAGCAGTGGTCAACACAGACATTACAGACTGATAACCTGCATGTGTCACAGTTTTACATCCTATTGAAAGCTATATGGACTTTAGTTTTTGATGGATTGAAATGACAATTAATTTAATCATAAGTATTTTTTTCTCTTTTCTCATCTCTCTCTTTCAGGTCAGCGCAGAGTTTCAGAGGATCACCACACTGAATCTTGAGCCAAAGTTCATGTCAATGTTGGACTTCTATTCCCCAAAACTGTTGTCCATGTTCCAAGGGAAAAAGGGTGCTGTCGGAGAGCGACATCGGGCAAAAATGAGTATTCTACTTCAGGTATTAACATGTTATCCCCCACTTATACAGTTACTTTCTTAACTGCCTTAATAATTCCACCTGTCTCAATTGCATTTATTTCCTTTGTGTAAGTTAATTACAATCACTAATTACTTTAGATATTCATTTATCCTAATCTGACAACTCCTCTTTAAACCCTCTGACTCTCCTTCCTTCTCTTTCCTGTTCAAATCTTGCTTACTTGCAAACTTCTCATATTATTCATCCTTATGTCTTCCTTAACAGTTATTGCTTTTCTTCCTTAGTTTTCTGCCCTTCAATATCTCACATCTTCTAGACACCCCACCACCATGTAAATGTATATATATCAATCAGCGTTGGCTTCTTCTCGTTCTTCTGTTCATATGCCAAATGTTCCATGTTTTGTTTTATTCTTGCACCTACTTTGCATCCCTCCACAACATACTATGCTGACAATGTTTCATTTCTTTAATGTTAATTAAATTGAAACAGTTTGACATTAAAGTTGTTACAGTAAAGCACAATTCAGCTTGAGATAGAGTAATACAGAGTAATACATTGTATTAGTTGTTGAAAGACTGCTCTGTTCTGCAGAGTGGAATCCCCATTCAGCGAAAACGAGAGGTTGTCATCCGATGTCTCATGGACCATCTTGGAGAAGATGCGAGTGCCTTGATCAAGGACTTTGAGGTTAGTACTAAGGCTGAAATGATTATTCGAGTAACTCAAAAAACTAAATATGATCGGGCAGTGGGACAGAAATACACCACTCAGTCAAGCAGACAAACAGACAGACAGCGTGGCACAGAGGTGAGACCGAGGCCGATACAGATGTGCAGTGATCAGTTACAATTATAGTACCCTTCTATTAGTAGCCCAGAAGACGTATACCTTTTTTTTTTTTTATTTGAAATAAAAAAACAATAATAATTATTAGTTTTTGCATTAAAAAAAAAACGGTTCTTTAAAACTTAATGTCTACTTTTGACAGATAATATTATTATATGCAATTTAAACAATAACAATATTGATTTTTCTTGTTGTTCATTTTAAGAGGCCGGTCTTATTTTTTTTTTTTTCTATATTTACTATTGCTCATTTAATCAAGCAAAATAATGTATTATCCGATTAATGAATTAATTGTTAGAATACTATATAGCTGCAGCCCTCGTTAGTACAATATTT
>NW_011352899.1:0-5589 GCF_000735185.1 Notothenia coriiceps
TGTGTGTGTGTGTGTGTGTGTGTGTGTGTGTGTGTGTGTGTGTGTGTGTGTGTGTGTGTGTGTGTGTGTGTGTGTGTGTGTGTGCACACACACACACACACACACACACACACACACACACACACACACACACACACACACACACACACACACACACACACACACANCTGGCGATGAGTGAGTCCACAGCTTCAGCAGATATGAATGGGAGACAATTGATCCTTATGGGATCGCGGCTAATCCATTAGGCAAGGAAAGCATCAAAAAGAAGCCGCTGAGTTCCACCCACGTCGCTGCCAACAGTCACCGGAAATCGATTGCGTAATCCGCGCACTCCTCCTCCGCCCAGAGCTCTCAAGTCTCCACGCCATTTGGCAGTGAGACACACGTATTTCAGCTCCATTCACACACTCACCCGCCACAACCTTGTATGGTCTCATGGCAGAGAATTGCTTTCCAGGCTATCCGCCCACCAAGTTGCGGCGCGCAATTTTGTAAACAAAGGTGAGGTGGATTCTGTATTCCCTTTTTTCCGCTCTCTTTTCAGCTAGACGTGATCAATCCCGAGGTTAGACATGGTGATGAGTGAGCCTCCACATCTGTTGACAGCTGCTTAATTGAGGACAATTGATCCTTTTATGGGATCCAGAAATCCATGCAGGTAAAGCATCAAAGAGAAGCCGCTGAGTATCTCACTCTGACCTTCCACTGCAAATTACGGAAATCGATTGAGATCCGCCACTGTCCTCTGCCGCTGCTTAATGTTCACCAGGGGCCTCTCGGTGACTCTCTCCGGGGTGATGTCAGATCAAAAATCTTGCTCATGGGTATCCACGAAACAGTCTGAATGACTGACAAACAGGCGATGACCACACTCCGCTGTTGGCCCAGGCCTTCCGCCCTCTCCCGCGTCAGATGAGACAACAATAAAAAGTGCTAATTAGCTTGGATCGCTGAAATGCTGCGGGTCTGGGGTGTTTGAAGTGGAGATCGCACTGCACCAGGAAAGGATGACAGTTTCCAGATTCTCCGGAGAATTTCTCTGGCGAAGCGAGGCGGATCGTAGGCAAATGCACGGGTCGGGTACTTGAACGGGAATATCGACAGACCCGACCCCCGCTGGACCGGAAAGCTCTGCCGCAGGAACACCAGGATTTGCCACGAGGTGAGTGAGTACTTCCCGCATCTTCTCAGCCAGTAGGTTTATTTCCGTGGACACAGTAGCTTGAAAGTTGTCCTGACGAACATTTAAGCCCTGGACCCCTTGGTTAATTGCTGACAGCTGTTCCTCATGTTGGAGAAGGAGTTTAGCCTACACCTGCAGGGCCGTTCTTAGCGTTGTGGAATCGCCTGAGTCCATCTTGTTTGGTCGGTTCGTTCTGATACGATGGCCTCGTAAGAACTCAGATGCTCAATTCCGTTGCTTGGTAATCTTCTTTATTGTTAAGAAAACCAAAGCTATCAATAATGACTCCTAGGCTCTACTTGGATTCTCCATATAATCACTAGGTTCAACTAGGTAATGTAACATGAATCTCTGGTAAACAGGCATAGAGATAACGACATCAGAAGACGAACCGACACCAGACAAAGGGAGAGAAGGACTAAATATACACATTAGGCAATGGGGCACAGGTGGACACAATCAGGGGTGGGAACAACAATCACTCTAGCAGGTGCCACACGGACAGGAAGTGCCGACACATGGAGAGAGAGAGTAGAGTAATTAACATCAAAAGACAGATATACAAAACAGTAAAACACAACAGCTAACAGGATACTATCGCTAAAACCTTACAATTACCTTTAGCAGAATTATCTTTACTGTTCCCTTTATCTTTATTTTTGGCCGGCCATGTTTAGTTTTCTGAGGCCAAATGATGAGTTGATGACGTGCTTTATTAAATAATTTACTGCATTTAACTGTACGCAGAAATACTACCGATAACAATCTCACTCTACTGTAGTGGTTCTCAAAGTCTAAAATAGCACTTTACCCCTGCTTACACCTATATGCCGTGAGCTGATTATCGAGCCTTCATTGTAACAGTCGTGGGTACACTGTGTGTACGTGTGGGGAGTGCTGCAGTAGAGAATTCCACTGTAGCGCCCGGTATATTAATGGGAAACCCTAAATGTTTGAGCACCCTCTATGAAACTTCAAGCTGCCCCACAGCACCCCCAAAATAAATCTCTGGCGCCGCCACTGAGCCTGACTATTTGTGTTGGGGGGGACCGACTTTTTTTTTCTCCAAAGGGGGAGCCTGGCAGAAAAAGTTTGAGAACCACTGCTCTACTGTATGATGCAGTCAGTGGTGTGCATTAAGTATGAAGCGTTATTGTTCTATATTATTTTGCTATAACTACTATGAATATTAACATTTCATATCAAATTTAAAGTTACATCAAAGTCAGATCATTTGAAATCTAAGTCAATCTTTTTTAAACAGCTCTAGATGTAAGAAAATTTGAAATTCAAATGCAATCAAGGAAAGTTTGTCCAGTCTTTTGCTTAAAATTGGCACTCAAGTATGCAAATGTTGCAACAGAAACTCACATTAAGCAATGTCATTTGCACTTTTTTATTCAAATGAACCAGCAGAATGTGTTAAAGTTTAATGAATGGTTTTCTTTCATTCATATACCAAAACAGCAATGCATTAATGTAGTTTGATTTGCTATATATACATATGCGATAATATATTATTATATCACATTACTATTTTAATCGATGTCAGTCAATGTGTTTTATGAGTCGATCATGAAAATTAAAGAGGCATTTAACAATTTATTAAACTCATTGAATACACAATTCAAATTTGTGTCTCCCCTTTATGAATATGAGGTAAAGTGGTAAATTCTACTTCTGTGTGTGTCTGTGTTTGCAGTCCAAGGCTCTGATCCCGCTGCAGACAGAAGCCCACCCTGAAACCAAACAGAAGGTTTTGACCAACTACATGTTTCCTCAGCAACCGCGACACGATGAGGGTACAAACTGTGTGTCTGTATGTCTATGTGTGTGGATAGACATGAAACAAAAGCCCAGAGAATGATTTGTTTTTATCACACTATAGCAATATTACAACAATAATACATTGCAGCATGTGCTCTGAAGCTATGGGCCTAAATGTGTGTGATTTGTGGGTTTGTAAATATACGTTTGAGCTGAATGTGGAAGTAATTGTGTGTACAGTAAGTGTGTGTCTAACAATCTGCAGACACATGTTTGACAACGGTTTTAACCCTGTCCTTGGTGTGTGTTTTTGGTCGTGCTTTCAGATTACCAGTCGGACAGTGACAGCTTTAATCCCATCCTGTGGGAGGAGCAGAGGCAGCAGAGGATGACTGTGGCCTTTGACTTTGATGACAAGAAAGAAGAGGAAGACAACTCTGGGAAGGTCAAGGTCAGCTCTCTTTCTCTGTGTTTCTGTCTGTCTGACCGTCTTTCTCTCTGTGAAGTATCTGAGCAGGGGGGGTTACATGAGGCATCAGGGCTTTATATTCAAGTTCTGCAAAGCCAGCGTTAACCGGCTGGCAGCTGGAGCACCCCCAACTGTTTTATTAATTCACTCTTAGATTCTTAAATAGATTTGGATCAATTTGGCAACGGTGGAGTTTCTTTATCTCTGATGCTACATCTCATATTTCCAACACTAAAGCTTATGGATCTTATAGTATTTAGAGCCATTTGTAATACATGAAAGGGACAATCTTTGTGCCAAAGTTCAAATGTTTAATCAGAATCAGAGTCAGCTTTACTGGCCAAGTATGTGTGCATATACAAGGAATTTGACTCAAAAATATACATAACAAAATATCTGTTCCTAATTGGGACAATATAAATCTAATTTCAAAGTTAATACCTGACATTTTTACAAGCCTTAAGTTTACAAAAAAACAATTATTTTACTCATACTGTCTGTCTGAATATACATGTGTCTCTGTCTGAAATGCTCAGTTTAGTGCCTACTTAAAAAAGCTTAGTATGTGTATGAAACATTATTGCTCTGTCAGTAACGTAATGTGAGTATGACACATTTGAAAAACTACCACAACATAACAATCAACAACAATTGATGTCTTCATTTAAATGTTTTGACGTTTCACAGACACTTATTTTCTACCATATCTACTAAACGCTTGCTGCGTGTTTTTGTGTAATTTTACCTGTGTTTCCTAACATATTCACTTTTTTGTGTGTAGGTGGAGATTAACCTTAAGCGCTACCCGACACCTTACCCTGAGGACCTCAAGAACATGGTCAAGTCAGTGCAAAGCCTAGTGGGTAAAAGTGTACACGGCGGGCATGGGCACCAACACCAGCATCAGCACCAACTCCAGCACCAGCACCAGCACCAGCTGAGCACAGGCACTGCCACATCGGCAGGAACCAACATGGAACACACCCACCTCAGCAAAGAGTATGAACCACCGTGGCCCCTTCCTCCCAAAGAGGTAGGAAACACACACTCCAAGCCTCACAGGTTATGTTTCGTCTTTTTTCCCGTTATATATGTAAAAAAAATTATGATTTCTCATGCATATCCTGAAAAATGAATATTGTTTGTATCACACAAAAAAAAACATCACCATACAATACATCAGTGTTTCTGTAGGATTGATACCTGTGATCATAAAGGTATAAGAGCAGCATAAATGATGTGTGTGTGTGTGTGTGTGTGTGTGTGTGTGTGTGTGTGTGTGTGTGTGTGTGTGTGTGTGTGTGTGTGTGTGTGTGTGTGTGTGTGTGTGTGGNATTGTGTCCACCTGTGCCCCATTGCCTAATGTGTATATTTAGTCCTTCTCTCCCTTTGTCTGGTGTCGGTTCGTCTTGTGATGTCGTTATCTCTATGCCTGTTTACCAGAGATTCATGTTACAGTACCTAGTTGAACCTAGTGATTATATGGAGAATCCTAGTAGAGCCTAGGAGTCATTATTGATAGCTTTGGTTTTCTTAACAATAAAGAAGATTACCAAGCAACGGAATTGAGCATCTGAGTTCTTACGAGGCCATCGTATCAGAACGAACCGACCAAACAAGATGGACTCAGCCGATTCCACAACGCTAAGAACGGCCCTGCAGGTGCAGGGTAAACTCCTTCACCAACATGAGGAACAGCTGTCAGCAATTAACCAAGGGGTCCAGGGCTTAAATGTTCGTCAGGACAACTTTCAAGCTACTGTGTCCACGGAAATAAACCTACTGGCTGAGAAGATGCGGGAAGTACTCACTCACCTCGTGGCAAATCCTGGTGTTCCTGCGGCAGAGCTTTCCGGTCCAGCGGGGGGCGGGTCTGTCGATATTCCCGTTCAAGTACCCGTGCATTTGCCTACGATCCGCCTCGCTTCGCCAGAGAAATTCTCCGGAGAATCTGGAAACTGTCATCCTTTCCTGGTGCAGTGCGATCCGCACTGCACCAGGAAAGGATGACAGTTTCCAGATTCTCCGGAGAATTTCTCTGGCGAAGCGAGGCGGATCGTAGGCAAATGCACGGGTACTTGAACNTGTGTGTGTGTGTGTGTGTGTGTGTGTGTGTGTGTGTGTGTGTGTGTGTGTGTGTGTGTGTGTGTGTGTGTGTGTGTGTGTG
>NW_011352899.1:8609-39250 GCF_000735185.1 Notothenia coriiceps
TCGTGGACACCTGCTGGAATGATTGTTTGTTTCCCACCTCGATTGTGTCCAACGTAATGCCTCATGACCCTATTACCGTGTCAGTATATTCGAGTAGTCCTTCTCTCCACCTTTGTTGGTGCGAGTCGCTCTTGTGATCTGTATATCCTTATGACTTGTTTACAGAGCTTCATGTTACATTAACTGTTGAACCTAGTGATTATATGGAGAATCTAAGTAGCACACCTCAAGGAGCTCATTACTTGACTAGCTATTGGTCTTCTCTTAATAAACAAGCTTTACAAGCCAACGCGATCGAGGCCCGCGTTCCTTACGAGGCCATACGTATGAGCGACAGGATAACAAATGCGACTCCGCCGCTTCCACCAAACGCTAAAGACGGCCGCTGAGCAGGCTGCATGGTAACACCTCTTCACCAACATGAAGGAACAGCTGTCACAATTAACCCTCATGGCGATCCAGGGCTTAACTGTTCGTCAGAACATTTCACAGCTCACTGTGTCACCGGCAAAATAACCTAAACGGATGAGAAAGCATGGCGGGAAGTTACTCACTCACCTCGTGGCAAATCCTGGTGTTCCCTGCGCAGAGCTTTCCGGTCAAGGCGGGTCGGTCTGTGTTTAGTTCAGTACCCGTGCATTCTACGTCCACTCGCTTCGCCAGAGAAATTCTCCGGAGTAATCTGGAAACTGTCCGTCTTCCTGGTGCTTGCGATCTCCACTTCAAACACCAGCCCCGCAGTAACTTTCCACCGATCCAAGCTAGGTAGCTTTTATTGTTTCTATCTGACGGGGCAGACGCGCGAAGCTGGCGCAACAGCGAAGTGGTCCCGGTCCTGCGTGCTGTTTGATATCAGCTTTCACTCCTAAGAAATGTTCGATGGATACATGAGCAAGATTTTTGATCTGACATCACGGGAGAGAGTCAGCGAGAGCCCTGGTGAACATTCCACGCAGTCGGCCCGGCAAAGGAGAGTGGCGCGATTACGCAATCGATTTCCGTCTTTGGAGCGGAGAGTGGGTGGAACGTAAGCGGCTCTCTTTGATGCTTTCCTGCATGGGTTAGCGTAGATCCCATAAGGATCAATTAGCCCATTACAGCTGCATGAAGATGTGGACTCACTCATCGCCATGGCTATCCGGGGGTTGATCAACGTCTAGCGGAAGAGAGCGGGAAAAAGGAAGAATACACGAATCCACTCCACCTTTCAGACCAGGAATTCACCAAGGGATACTCAACGTTTGGCAGAATTCCCAAGTCTTCATCTTTCAGAGCGACCAGCGCCCCCTATCGCCGCGAGGAACACGATGCAGCCTCGGTAGAGCCAGACTCACATCCGGAGGAACGTCACGCGTCTACGCGCGAGCGGCGGTGCTTCTACTGCGGTCACAGGGTCCATAGTTTCCCGGCAGCCTGTTCGCAAAAGATCAGGCCTCATCAGCGGAAGGCAGACGCTGGTGCGAGCCCGAGTGACTTCCTTAAGACTGGCTCGGTCAGAAGATTAATGCCAGGTACAAAATCCCAACTTGGTGATATACTATGACTCGGATGCATTAGTCGAATCTTCTGGGGCTGATGGGAGTTGGCTAAAGTTCTAAACTTAAAGGTTGTTCTTTAGATCAGCCCTTAGAGGCTAGTGCTTTAGACGCGCCGCCTTTTATTACTATTACCCATCGCACTGAGCCATGCGATTAGTATAAGAATCAGGAACAACCGTGAGGCAACATACGTTTTCCCATTTACTTTAACTCTGCTCAACATCTCGAGTCATCTTATTGGGGTACCCTTGGCTTGTCTAAACACCAACCTCACGTTGAATGAGCAGACACAGGAGGTTGCACGGTCGGGGGATGACGTGTCTGTTCTGTTTGTACGGTCGCTTGCGTCCACCACAGTACCTCTTCGCGCATCAGGCCAATAACGATGCTCTCCTTTTTCAAGTTCGACTTCTGATCTCTTGGATAACAGTTCCGGCGCTGTTACTTTACGACACAGGAGGCTCACTAACACACAGCGACGCTACTTCCTCTTGCAACGTCCGCCCGTCGATTGTCGAACACAGATTCTGTCGGCTCCTAAGTATTCCCCAAGGGCACGGTTGGTCAACTCACTTTCTCTGCGCGCCAGAACGGGAGGCCATGAAGGATATATCGAGTTCTTCACTTTAAAGCTGGTTGATTCGGCACATCTCATCCCTTGCAGCGGCAGGTTTTTTTTCGTGGGGAAAAAGGGACGGGACATTGAGGGCCCTGTATGATACAGTCCGCTAAATCAGATCACATTTAAGAAAAGAATATCCCCTTCCACTCATCTCCTCACCGCGCATCACACAGAGTTACCAGGGCACAGATCATGTCCCCAAAGCCTCGACTTAACCGGATGCTTATCACTTTCGCATCCGGGAGGGGGATGAGTGGCAAAACAGGTTTCAATACGCCTACAGGCACAATTTACTAATATTTTGGTGACTGCCTTATTGGAATTTGTAATGCACCTGCTGTTTTCCAAGCCCTCAATTAACTGATGTTTAAGCACTTTCTCAGTCGTTCTCGTCTGTCTCTTGCGTGCATTCCGATCGATATTTCCCTGTCTCTCAGTCTACTATGCTTCCATGTTCACCTTGTTCTCAGCGCACTTTCGGCTCTTGTTTGTGAAAGCCGAAAATGTGATTCATCGTGAACACGGTGGCATTCCCCTAACAAAGGTGGAAATGACCCAGCCTAGGTCAGTGACGTTGGCTAATCTGGCAAACGCCAGACACTAGAAAAAGAAAGCTTCAGCAATTCTTGGGTTTGCTAAACTTTTACAGACGTTTCATACATAATTTTCAGTGCCTGTTGGCCTTCTCCTCTCCATGCCCTTACTCTCCCCATGTTCAGTTTGGTGTGGAATCCAAAGGCAGATAAATCTTTCCTGGAACTGAAGAGGGGAGGTTTTCACCACAGCTCCCCATCCTGACTGTTACCTGAATCGCCACGACAGTTTGTGGTGGAAGTAGACGCTATGACGTCCAGAAATCAGCGGGGGACACAAACTTCGATCGTTGTGGCATATCTTCCCGTAAGCTATCTTTTTTGCTTAGAGGAATTACGACGTGGAAATCGAAACGTTGGCGGTTAGATGGCTTTGGAAGGAGTGGCGGCACTGGTTGGACTGGGAGCGGAGCAGGGATCCAGTGTCTGGACGGATCACAAAAACTGCATACAATTCGGGAAGGTCAACGCCTGAACTCGTAGAACAGGCCAGATGGCTTTGTTCTTAATGATTTAGGTCACTCTGTTCATATCAAACCTGGACTCGCAGAATGGAAAAAGCCCGGGATGCCACTCTCCGAATGTATGATTCCTGAGTTCGTCCCAAGAGCCAGACCCCATTTGCGGCCAGGGACCGAGAGGTGATATTTTTTGTTTAGTTGTGACCCTGGCCCCTTGAAGCCTAAGGTCAAACAGGCAAACACAGGGGAATCATGTCCATAAAGGTGTGTTCCTCAGAATCGCTGTTGGTTCCAGGGACACTTCGTTCTCAAGGTGATTCATTTGGGGCCATAACCTCTGTTCTTTCCTTGCCATCCTGGAACCAAGAGGACCCCCTAGAGGACCCGTCTTATGGTGGAAACAACAGATTCTGGGGTTGGCCTGCTATGGGGAGGAATGTGCAGAATATGCGGCGCATTTCCTGTGTTGTGCTAGAAACAAGACTTCTCGTCAAGCTTGCGGCAGGTCTTCACCTCTGCCCATTCCCAACAGACCATGTTCGCACATTGCGTTGGACTTTTGTGACAGGATTTTCCACCTTCGGCAGGTTACACACAGCACTCACAGTCATTGATCGTTTTTCCAAATGATGTACATCTCATCCCCATGTCACAATTGCCTACTGCCAGAGAAAACATGCACAGCAGCCATGTTGTCCATGTTGTTCGTATCCAGTTTCCCAAGCGATGTCGTTCAGACCGAGGCCCACAATTCGTTTCACGTTTCTGGAGAGAGTTTGTCGCCTGATCCAAGTCACTGTGAGCCTGACGTCCGGATACCATCCCCAGTCAAACGGCCAAGCGGAGAGAATGAATCAAGAAATGGAAACCTGTTTGAGATGTCTGGTGTCCCAGAAACCTACCACCTGGAGAAAACATCTGATTTGGGTTGAGTATGCACACAATACCTTACCCACATCAGCCACCGGAATCTCTCCTTTCCAATGTGTCCATGGATACCAGCCTCCATTGTTCCCGGAGCTCAAGCAGGAAGTTATTGTACCATCAGCACATGCTTTGGTTCGCCGCTGTCGCCGGGTATGGAAGGGAGTTCGCCAGATGTTGCAGAGAAGTGCGACCTGCATGAAAAGTTTGGCTGACCGAAAACGACGTCCATCTCCTAAATACAAGGTCGGTCAACGAGTGTGGTTGTCCACCAAGGATCTTCCTCTTCATGTCGCCTCCAGGAAACTGGCTCCCCGGTTCGTTGGTCCATTTCCCATTTCAAAAGTTATTAACCCTGTTGCTGTTCGCCTATGTCTCCCAAAGTCCCTCAAGGTCCACCCCACGTTCCATGTCAGCAAGCTGAAACCAGTTGTAGAGAGCAGACTGGTTCACCCCCCCACACCACCTCCACCCCCCCGGGTCATCGACGGAGGTATCATCTATACAGTGAAAAAAATACTGTCAGAAAGAAAGCGGGGTAGAGGGAGACAGTTCCTGGTTGACTGGGTAGGGTTTGGACCAGAGGAAAGATGCTGGATCCCGGGCAGCTTTATTGTCGACAAGTCCCTTATCACAGATTTTGACAGACTACGGTCTCAGGCTTCAGGGACGTCTGGAGTCGTCCGTAAAAGGGGGGGTACTGTAAGGTTTTAGCGATAGTATCCTGTTAGCTGTTGTGTTTTAGTGTTTTGTATATCTGTCTTTTGATGTTAATTACTCTACTCTCTCTCTCCAGGTGTCGGCACTTCCTGTCCGTGTGGCACCTGCTAGAGTGATTGTTGTTCCCACCCCTGATTGTGTCCACCTGTGCCCCATTGCCTAATGTGTATATTTAGTCCTTCTCTCCCTTTGTCTGGTGTCGGTTCGTCTTGTGATGTCGTTATCTCTATGCCTGTTTACCAGAGATTCATGTTACTTTACCTAGTTGGACCTAGTGATTATATGGAGAATCCTAGTAGAGCCTAGGAGTCATTATTGATAGCTTTGGTTTTCTTAACAATAAAGAAGATTACCAAGCAACGGAATTGAGCATCTGAGTTCTTACGAGGCCATCGTATCAGTAATACCCAACCCTTCCTGCAGATGTTTAACTTAAAATGTTTTCCTTGGAGATAAAGGAATAATGCACTTGCAACAGAGGAAGGAGATATTGGGCTTTCATCACAGGCAACAGCAGGCGTTTATAATCAATATGATAAAACGGAAGAATTCATAGATGAATACCTCTTACAAATAGTCTGAGTCCACTAAGGGCCTGGTTAACTTACTGTATATAAACTGAAGCTGTGTGTGTTTGTGCTGCATACTTTACTTGTTAGCATGTACACTCTCTCCTGGTGAAATTATGAGGAGGAGATACCTGATTGTCAGAGAGCCAGAGAGCTGCCAGGTCCTTCAGCTTGGTAAAGGTAAACGGTAGATTTTTTAACCTGAGAAAGAGACACAGAAAAAAGGAGGGAGGGCGGGTGGGGGGAGAAAGAAAAGAGAGATGTTTCTTGTGCCCACGCACTGTACAGCCTGCAGAGCACGTAACCATGGCAACACACTCACCATCCCCATGGAAACTGCAGGCCATGAGAAGAGCTACATAATCAAAACGGCCATTGAGAAAATGTTGTGTGTGTGTGTACCTGTTATCACTCAGGTTAAGGACTCTTAGTTTAGTCATCTGTCCAATCTCATCAGGAAGAAATTCCAGTTTGTTGGAACGCATCGACATTACCGTCACGTTCTTACAGTTACCGATCTGAGACACACACACACACACACACACACACACACACACACACACACACACACACACACACACACACACACACACACACACACACACACACACACACACACACACACACACACACACACACACTATCAGATCACAATACGATTAAGTATATTACTGAATACACACCTTAGAACATGCAACATTACATTTACAGTTTTAAGTACCAGAGATTTACTGGATCAATGGTTGGGTCTTTAAAATGTCTGAACATCTGTAAAAGTAGCAAACTAAATAGAATCTTTAATTGCTATTTGACCAACTGTAGAGAATCACATAAATACTTAAATTATGTTCATAGAAATAAATAAAAAAACAGTACATTTCCATAATTGATACTCTCTTTCGTTGACTGAGGATGTGTAAAGGTTCATTATACAGTATGTTGATTCCTCCTACCTCCCGGGGCAGCTCTATGAGGAAGTTCTCGTCAGCAGCAAACGTCCTCAGGTTGTGCAGGTAGCCGATAGTGGGAGGCAACGACTCCAACTCATTACAACTACAGTCAAACTCCTCCAAAAGAGACAGACTGGAGGAAAGGAACAGAGGCAGAGAGGAAGAGATGCAGAGAAAATGACAGAGAAAAGAACATTATTCTGCAATATCTCAGCTGAAACCTTACACGACTTACTCAGGTATTATCAGATAAGGATAGGGCTGCTCTTTTTTTTCATATTTCCAACAAATCCTGTGAAAAGACTTAACCAAGAATGGATTCATCCAACTGTCAAGTATTGTCCGTGTAGATAAAGCCAGAGTCCAAAAGTCATTGAAAACACATCAATGAGCCACAAGTTGCACTGAATCAAATGTTCCTTTACTGTATGAGGTAAAATATTGAAAATATATCTATATCTGTTTGAGGAAACTTAAGACTTTTTATATAATAATAAGATTCAAAGCAGGTCTTTAGTATGAGTTAATGGGCTGAGGACTACAGACAGGATATTGAGAGAAGGACTTACACATTGTTGGTTTCTTTCATTTTGTGGGATTTGTTGACAATAAGAAATATTTAGAATGAATCCAATCACATCCTGTTACATTTCATGATACATAAAAGCTTTACATTAGAAGGAGAGAGTGATGGGAGAAGGAAAAGATCATCCGTTGAAGAATAGGTTAATAAATTTCGTCACAACCAACCGAATCCATCTTTGTCACTTGTAATTCGGTCTGAATTGTTGACCCTCTATCATTCCCCCCCCAATTTATCACCTATTGATGTCTAAAATTCTTCAACATGGATCTCAACTTCTTCACACCACCAAGATTCACAGTAACATCAGCGGCAGGCCCTCTACAGGACTCCCTGACCCCCCCTTGACTGCCATCAGTGGCCTAGCAGCCCGCTAACAGCAGGCTAATGCTAATGAGACAACACTTTTACATTAATGTACTGTCACTGTTAACATTGCATTAGTCTGCCATTATTATCCCCAGTGGACCTGGACCATCTGGGCCACCATACGGGCCGACGGGAGAGGGGGGAGGTTCACATCCTACTTTAAGATGTATGCCTTGTTTATTATGTTCTCCTCAGCATTGTTTGTATTCCTACCTCAAATAATGAAAATGACTCCTGCTATTCCCTCAAAAACAAACAGCTAAGTGTACCAAATATAATATTTGATTTGGCTACTATCTGACCCCAAGCTCTTTAAATCTACCCATTAGGAAACATAGTTGCTCAGTGGGTTGTCACAAGGTCACTTTTAGACACACTAATTTAATATCCTTCTTTCTGTAGGATAAATGCTTTTGTTTAGGTTTTCACAAGGTGATAGGGTTACTCAGCAAGAAACTTACAGTCATACTTCACCCCCAAAATGAACATGGGATGTATATAAATTATTCATCCTGTGTTACCCTTACATTTGTGAAGAAAACTCGAGTTTTTCTCGCATACCTCCATGGTGATCAAAGTATCCATGAACTTAGGTAAAGCGGGGCTGCATTCAAAAACAGCAAATCTATATGATTACATTCAGTTGCAACTTTATATCCAAATCCAGGTCTAATGTATCTAGTCAAATGCTCTCTACTTCCAAAGCACATGCATTTCTGCTCAAATCTTTTAATTTATAAGCTGAGACTTTTTGTTAGTATTTAAGCAGTTTTGCTGTTGTTGAACATGGACCCCACTTACTTTAATCAATAAAGAATGCTCTCATTCTTTGATTCTATGTTCACTGTGGAGGCATGCGGGACGTTTTCTTCAGGAATTCATGGTAATACAGGGTTAATCGTTTGTACAGAAAGGGTTATTTTGGGGGTAAAGTAAAACGCACCCTGAACACTAAAGGTAACATCTGGTTAAAGGATTCAGCTCATGTAATGCATTACAGTGAACTCATAGAGAGGAGCCAATATAGTTACCTGGTGTAAAATATTCTTGCCCATTTTGAAGCTGTGAGTAATAACCTTAAAACATACTTGAATATGTAACTGCACTGCTTATTGGATTATATATAATCCACAATGGGCTGTACATCAATACAGACGAGTAGAGAAATATGCTGATTCAGCTCTGTGTATATAAAGCATACACAGTAAATACCCCGTTGTACTAACGCAGATAGAATACAATGTAGAGTTGGTTGAAGTACAGGCACAGGTACACTTATCACATGTATCATTAATAAGCAACACTTAGGGGTAAGAAGATGATCATTTGCAGGTGTTTCTGGTTGAATCAGAGGAGAAGCAATGGATCTACAGAACTACTTATTGAGGCTGAAACCTGGGATTTGTTCAGGAAGACAAAATGTTTTCAGAGCGTTCAGATACAAAAGTGTTTTTGGGAGTTTCATTTAAATCAATGAATGTAAAATAGTCGTACAAATATAATCCATCATAGATCATCTTATTCACACAATGTTCCAGGAGACTACTCAAACAGCAAGAAGGAACAGAAACAATTGACTCCAATTAAATTCATATTTATCCTGCTTTAGACTTTGCTGTGTTACTTTCTCCCAATCTCTTAAGAAAACAGCAAAAAGACTCAATGAAAAATACTTCTGTTTACAATTATTAAAAGGTTGTCTTTCAAAAGCAACTTGAATCTGAACTGTGATGGCTTATAATAAGAATTATTATCATGAAATTACAGTAATAATTTTACATGCAATCATTTGTGTCTCCAATCCATATTCAATTAGAAAATTAAGATGTTATTCAAATGTTACCTCCACATTTAGATTTTTTTTCCTTCTATTTTGCATGTCATTTGGATACATTTTAAATGCTTCCCACAGCCCCAGCTATTTTTGAGCATGTCTGTTTGTATTTGTAACGCAGCTGAACATCTATCTGTCTCTGAACGCACCCCTGGATCCAGTAGACTAATGTTACTCACCCGTGCTTGGGCTTCGGACTAATGCCACGGCAACGCAGCAAACACAACACACAGAACGGCCCAATCATGAGCCAGCATAACAACACAGCAGCTAACAGTAGTCAACAACAACCCACCAAAGATAATCCTGCTGAAAAAAATCTGACAAAGCATTGTTCATTATCTGTTTTCTTTTAGAGCATGTGTGTGTTTGTGTGCATGTGTGTGTGTTTCTTACCTCCCGATGGTGTTAGGCAGTGAGGTCAGCTGGTTGTCATCTACCTTCAATGTTGTCAGCTTCTTCAACATTCCTACACAATATACAAACACACATAAAAATCACAATGACACACAAAAGTCATCTCGTAAATATTAGACAGAGCTCTGAAACGATTGACTGTAAAAAGTGGATTTAAGTACAAAGTTGGCACCATTCTTATTCTTATAAGACATCCGATGACATTTCTAAAACCAACAAAGATTTGGTCCTACTTCTGAGGATCTCTTTGTAGCCACTGCGTGATATAGCTTATTCATCTTTTTATTAGCCACATATTTGCAGTCGGTGCCATTTCCTTCATTACAAGAAACACTATAGTTTATTTTGAGTCAATCCCACATCCTGCTGCCATAAATATTCCCCAGGCAGCGCAATAAAATGCATATTAATCAAGGTCTAAAAATAGTCCCAAACAAATGCGAAATGTATTCCTGTTGGAGAAGCATTTGCTAAAACTACCCTGGCCAGCTGTTCTATATTACTGAAGATTAAAAACCTGATTTTAAAGATGTTAACCTTCAGGAATCACTGGGCGTGGGATATCTTTCCATGTGATTTAAATTAGAACAATATAGAATAAATCCAGTTTTATCTTATGTTATCTGTGCTACGTCACTATTACAGCTAAACAGTGTCTGTACACACAAACTGACTTTGACTTGACAACTCTTACTTATGATATGTAAACCACAGTCCTGTGCTGCTCCCATTCAGGAGATACACAGGTGTGAATTTAAATGCGTTGCTACAGCGTCATCAGCTTGAATGTTTGTGTGGGTATGAGTGTGAGTGAGTGTGAGTGTGAGTGTGAGTGTGTGTGTGTGTGTGTGTGTGTGTGTGTGTGTGTGTGTGTGTGTGTGTGTGTGTGTGTGTGTGTGTGTGTGTGTACCTATAGAGTCAGGGAGCTGCTGCAGCATGTTGGAGGACAGTAACAGGTCTTCTAAGGCTTCGCAGCCTGAGATATCCGTGTCCAACGACTCAATGCGATTCTTAGCTAAGTCAAAGTACCGCAACTGACGGAGTTTTCCTATGGCCTGCAGCCGGTAGGTGGAGAGAAAGAAAAGAGCGTCATTTCATAGAAAAAGTAATTTCATAGTTCCTTTTTATCACTGCAAAAGTGTCTTTGTTCTTACCCCTGGTATACACTGTAGAGAGTTGTTATCCAGCCACAGCTCTTTTAGGTTGTGGATCTGTTCCAACACCTCCGGCTAACAAGTCAAACAGAGGAAACCATATCAGCATGTACAGAGCACATGAGCAACAACGAATATGCAGATATGCTGCTATTTATATAAAACAACTGTATAATTCAGTCAAATCATAGGACACCTTCTGTGAACATATACAGATCCAAATAATAACTTTAATGAATCTCCAGATCTTTGGCATAAATAGAGAACAATAAAAAAAAGGGTGAGACTGGCAATCTCACAGCAGACTTCCTGCTTGACCTTGATGCAATATCCAAACCTTTCTACCTCTACCATGTCGCTAGGTCCCATTTCAGTGTGCAACTAAAGGACAGTACGCTGAACTTGCTCCTGCCTCACTGAGACAGCCTACTGAGGATTCACCATATGTCGTATTTGTTCTATATGAACTTTCAGGGCAGAGGCTCCCAAAATAGGACAAAGCATCTATGTTCGGGTTCTTGTTCTCTTTACAAATAAACATAGTTCAACTGGTAAACGTCTACAGAGGAGTTCAGATTTGAGCTTGCTGTGATCATGTAGGACCATCTCAATGTACAACATATTGCACATTTAAACACTTAAGTTATGCTGCTTGTCAGTCTCACCATCTCAGTGAATTCATTGCTACCCAGATCCAACCTCTCCAACTGTGTCAGTCTGTGGATGGACCTGAGAAGAGAGAATACATACATAAAAGTGCATTGTGACTTAATAAATGTATATATTTGTTCTTCCCACCTAACCACAAAGCCAATATACTGTACACTAAAATAATAATTGTTTTTATTTTTTATATTTTTTTTAAGTTTGAATTATTATCCTTCAAAGCTTGTCTTGTTTCTAGTTCTTATGTTTGCTTCTATTGCAATTCTGATAATTAATTATGTTAGCATTTCTCATGTCACACCCCCATTTTACTCACTCACAAATACAGCCTTTAAATGTTAAAATCACCTCAACATTTAGTTTAATTAAAATCTAGCATCGAGATTGTTGCTATTGCAAATCTGACATTGACTATGCATGTAGTTTCTTTATTTATAGACAAAAACTAAACAGGTTTTCCAAATTGCTGCAGGTTAACCATATTCTTAGTTGAAAGGCAAGGGGCATTGTGGACTGGTAGTTGTGAAGTAGTAATTGCAGCCACATTGTCATTATCGCTTAACATAATAATAATAATCACTGCTACTCTAAGGTTTATCTTGTTAAGTAAAAAGGTTCTCTCTCTTAGTTAGTTTTTTTTATTCAAACAGTAATCATTTAAAACAGTTAGAAGAGATACATTACAGTTTGGCTTTATCGGTATTTATGACCACCTGCCAGAGATAATTCTAGTTTTAATCCGGACACCTGGGAAAGCAAGCATCATCCCGCTAATATCATGAAGCATCTGTGTGTGTGTGTGTGTGTGTGTGTGTGTGTGTGTGTGTGTGTGTGTGTGTGTGTGTGTGTGTGTGTGTGTGTGTGTGTGTGTGTGTTTGTTTGTATGTGCGCAGCTGTACATGATAATGAATGTGTCTTCCCCGTATTTGTTTCTTTCTAACACATACAAACACTGTGTTGTTTTTTCTTACTTTGGCATGGTTTTCAGGTGGTTCTCTCTAAGCTCCAGGATCCGTAGTTTTGAAAGTCTGAAAGACAGAAGTCACATGAAACAAGACAAATGTTACTGTTTGTTATTAAGTTATTCAAATCAATTGTTTAAAACATATGATGATCTGCTTCTTTTTTTTTTTTTAAAGAACAAATAATTATGAGCAGAACAAACCATTTCAAGACTGACAAACCTATATATGCTCATTTTCAACATATATAATCTTTACAATAGAAACTAGTGGCAGTAGGTTAGAGCCTAAAGTGCCTGAAATATGTAAAACACCCAATCCAGCACAGTCACAACCAACCACACATGAACAATTACATGCATCACTTTACCTGCCAAAGTTAGCGGGCAGATATTCCAAGAAGGCATCGTTTAAGAAGAGCTGGGTCAGATTCAGGAGCTGCGTAAAACCATCTGGGAGTCTGGAAGAGAGGGAAATGACATGTCAGAAACACAGAAAGAAATATGAGAAAGAGAAGAACAAGTTTTGTTTCCTTGAAGTGCCAACATTGATTTAAACATCTTTCTATAACAGTGCATCGACTCATCTTATGCTCATCTCACATGCACAAACAGGCTTCATGGACATTACACCGCAGTAACTAGCAGCTGATGCTCAAATAGTGAACATCATCTGCTTTTTATAGTAGCAATTATATATTCTATAGTTCAGTCCAAGCTGAACCCAAAGGATGTTTGTATGGTAGTCTAAGGTGGATGCAGTTAACAGCTATATGAAGTGCCAAAAGATAAACAATACTGTCCGTCTCTGGACAAAAAAAAGTTTCAACGGCTGAATACATCAAACAATCCTGAGCGGGATCCAGGTCCTCTCAAACTGGTTGATAAAATTGGTCCTAACAACAGAACGTGGTGCACCAATTGGTCTCCATCAATAAATATACATGGTGATAGAGTCAGGGTTTTACTGACTTTGTTATCCAGAAGCAGATCAATTAGCTTCTTCAGTTTTTATGTTATTGAAGATGTTTGTCTATCTTTCAAAACGGAACTTTGTGAAATAGATTTTAACTCGTGCTGCCATCAAACTAGAGACTTCCATTGATAGCAGTAAGATGTTTCTAGATAATGTCCGTTGGTGTCTTACTTGGTGATAGGGTTGACACTGGCCTCCACCACAGACAGGCCTTTACAGCATTTTATATTGTCGGGAAACTCCTGGATACCTGTGACACAGTGGCACAGAGATGGAAGAGAACATTTGACTTATTTCGACTTTTTGTTGAGGGAATCACAAGAAAGACATGTAATTGTTATCCACAGTGAGTTTTGTGAATGTTTATACAATGTCAAGCTTTGTCATATAGAATCATATCAAATTGAGAATATTGTGACTACGAGGCTTTATTCTGAGGTCTTAGGAGTCAAATTGCTGTTGACCAACATTTGAATTGCTGTTCAAATTGATGCCTAAGAGTTAGCAGTAGTTTTCTTTTTATATTCAGGTTTGTTCTTCATCTGAGGAATATTACCGTTTTTACTGATGTCTAGCTCCTTGAGGTTGACCAAGCTGGCGATGGTGGTGGGCAGGTTGGAGAGGTCGTTGTCCGGCATACTCAGCTTCTTCAAGGCCTGGCAGTTAAAGAGTTGCTGTGGAAACAAAAGAGAGGAATAAATAATTATTATGGTCAATTGACAATATCACAAGGACCTTTAGTAGAGGGTACCAAAGGAAAGAGAGACAGAAAGTCAGCTGGAGGCACGCAGCGCTTAATGTTGTAGGAAAGCAGTGCCATTTCAGCGGCCTATTCTATGAATAATGCAGAATTAATCTCCTACATACGGTGGCCCCTAGGGAGAAAACACACACTCGAGTGAGAGCAATGTGGCCTTAATAGAGAATTACTGCAAATGCCAAAACATATAAAACAGTGAAACACATACATAACAAGGAAAGTGCTCGGAATACAGAAAAGTAAACAGTAAATACCAAAGCACATGCAAAAACAAATGCAAAAACATGGAATACGCACTCCAGCTCCAGAAATCCAGTGATAGACCCATTTTTAGAAGGAAGAAATAAAGAGTTTGTTGTAATTATCTTAACTGAAAATCTACTACTATTTTTTTTTCAAAAGAGCACTCAACTGTCATTATGCCAACTACTTTACAAAATCACTAATGTCATTTGCATGCTGGCGAGTAGTTTACTCATAAGCAAACATTGTGTAAATAGCATTACTTAGCTTTTGTAGTGCTTACTGTAGCTATATGCTAACGTGACTGTTCAAGAAGTAAGACAATTAACTGAAGTGTGCAGACTATCTTCTGATTTACTCAAATTGGCATAATGTCTGTATCCAAAGCAAGAACATAAGATGATAATGGCAAACAGCCCATGTGGGCTACTAGTGTATAAAGTCTCAATTCACTATTGCTGCACAGCCAAATACACAAATCTCTTCATTTCCTAGCCTGAGATGATATAATTGTGTAAGCGTTGTATTTTATCTTTACATACAGTAGTGTAGTTGGAGAACTCTTCTATAACCACACTCAGTTAGCACAGGTGGAGCATAACTTGCCTCACTTTTGGTTCCCTTAACAGTTTAATTCAATAACATCAATGTTATTATTATTAAAGGTGGTAAATGCTGATGATCTCCTGCGTAGAAGTATAAATTAAACCATTTGTAAGAATGTCAAAACATTTTAAACTTAACAAATAATGAAATGGTTCCTACAGTGAACTTTGGTTCTCTTTTTGAGCTGATCATATAAATCAAGATGAAATGTGCCGAAACACTTCCAGAGTGTGCTGTGTTGTAAGTTGCACCGGTGCCAGTGTAAACATGTAGCACCTTCACCTGCGAAGTGTCACTCAGAGTGTGATTTGAGGTCTACTGTACCATAACATCCAATTATCACTTTGCATTTGCAAAGCACTTTGTAATATCTAATCTCCTTACAATTCAAGCAAATATAAGCTCACTCACATTCATTCCTGCCAGCAATTTCAAAGACCTTATACAAAGAAAGTGAACCTACCATGCAGACATTTGAAGAGTTTATTTTAACTGCCATAAATAAAGTGCTGCTTTATGGACATATCATTTTAAATGATACACTTTTATGTACTTTATAACCTGTTTAGATGTTCACTATATAATCTTTGCCACATTCTACTGTCACTGTTCAGACTGGCTGTGTGTCATGGGTCAGGCCAAGCCAGAACACTTTGAGACACAATCACTTACTCACACACACACTTAAGGAGCTCTTCAAGTCACTATTTTATAAAGGCCAATCACTCATGGAAGCTCTTAGCACACACATAAACATACAGATGTGCATAATCAAGCCTTTTCCTGTCAGCTGAATGCAGGTTTGGCTTGACTCAGTCTCCTTTCATGCAAGTTATATTAAGACATCTATTTAGACATCTCTGTCATTTAAACCAGGACAGGTCATCAATAAAAATGAGACAGCGGTGCCCTCCTATAAACAGCACCTGTTATTCTCCTTGAAATATTGGAAGGGCATTTTGTCTCATTACTGCAACGTGTTTTTCTTTAATGTCTCTGGTGGCCTAAGATGCCTCTCGCCGATGTCTATTATGTGATGATGTTTGAAGTACTGTGTATAAACATGCCAAGAAAACAATATTGCTGATCTCAGTCTCAAGACTCTCAAGAAATGGCAATGCTGATAAGTTAATTTGATTTTCAAGAAACTTTCATGTACAGCCCTCCACAAGGAAATATCCCAACACTTATTGAATGGATTGAATAGAAAAGTTGTGCAGTCATTATTCACAGAACAAAAATCGTTATGACTTAGTCTGCTGATGATAGCATGGAAACACTAATATAAGGATTCACTTCAGAACATTGAGTCTACCTGAAGATGAGAACAATGTAGACAGACAAGCTGAGTCAGAAGTATCCTAATTTGAATCTGATAGGATAAGCCATTTTGTTTTGCTACCAGCATTTTGTCCCGCTGGTGAGCAAGATCTTAGAAGGGCAAAGATTAATAGCATTTCTTATTGTAAGTTACGTTAAATACATATCACTGGAGTGTCTCTGTATCAGCAAATAATGGGCTCACAGACTATTAATACATATACAAGTTTAAACTACAGCCAACAAGTCAGAACAGTTTATGTTATGATTGGGGAATAAAGTTTCCCTTTTGTCAAATATGAAACAAAAGGAATATATACATTAATTTTGATTACTTTATCTAGTTTTACGTGCAAATATGCAGATTTGCTGTGCTTTCCACCAACAGGTAAAAGCATGAAATACACGCATTTTAATTCTGGAACAAGGTCTGGAGTGGGCATTTCATAAATGCAACATTGGTCAACAGAAAGTTATTTACAAGGCCAGAGATAACTGACCAGCTTCGTCCAGGTTCAACAATTTAAAAAGTGGTTATAGAGAGAAGAAGGATATAAACATAAACATAATTACCTTGGGTAGTTCCTCAATCTGGTTGGCATCGAGGTAGAGCTCCTCCAGAGTTCTCTCGAAGCTGAATATCTCCTTGGGGACCTGCTGCAGGCTGCAGTGGGAGTAATCCAACACTGAGATCACTTCCTCTTCGCCACGGAAACAACGGCACGGCACCAGCCGGCCAATCAGCTTCCGCTTAGTGGTCATCTCCAGACACTGCACTGTAGAGGCAAGGAGAGGAAGGAGATGACATTAGACGAATATCAGACAGTATGCAACTCGTACAAATCAATCAGAAGACTGTTGGTGGGACATCACATCAGGCTCGTTCACCAACAGATGACAACAAAAAAAGCCTCGGAAACATCCATTATTTTTACTTCAATGGAGCTTTCATTAACAATTATTTGTGAGATTTTCCCTAAAACTTACTAAAATGCAATCACATGAGCTGTATTCATTAATGGTGACAGATTTCACTGCTTACCTGAGTAATAAATGAATGAGAGCACAACATTACTATTTTCCAACAAAAAAAAGTGTATATACAAGAAAAAAGTGTAATGTAGGTGTCAATTGAAGTTGGTAGCAATTGATTATGGGGTTTCATCTTTTTCCTATTTGTATCACCTTCATTTGATGTGTTTTCTGATACTTTTGTTATCACTTTTTGTCAAATGCCAATCCTAGCTTTGAACATGCATGCATGAATCCATAAAGCTAAAACATCTTGGTATTTTAACATGCTTCAACATACCAAAGCAACATTCTGAATATAAGAGAGAGGGGAACACCACCTGTAAAATCTAATGGGAAATGTTCCTAATCATACGATAAGGATATGCATGAAATAAGGCCTTAACTTTGGAGAAAACCACTTGATGTTTTTAACTCAGACAGCTAAAGACTCATATTAGCTTCAGATGAACTTTTTAATGCTCTCAATTGACCACCAGGCAAGTCTAACACCTAGGGCAGCTGGGTAATATAATCGTCATTCGTCAGCAGTTACACAGCATGCTGAGCCTCAACACTTTCTGTCAAACACATGCACGCACACACACTCACACACTCACACACTCTCACACACACACACACACACACACACACACACACACACACACACACACACACACACACACACACACACACACACACACACACTCTTTACTCAAACACAGAGTCAGAGCTATATAATTATACTGAAGCCTTTGTAATTCTGCGACAACATCACTGTCACTCTATTACACAACTAGCTTTAAAAATCCAGCAGCTGAATAGCATGAGTACACTAACCACGGGTATTACAATTCTCCAGTGGGGATTTATCATTTAGCGTTATCATTTCAAACCCAAACACTTACTACACTCATTCACTGACAAATAAAAACGTTTTAATGCCAACCCTTTCAAATAGAACAAAGATTTATTTCTTTTTCAGCTATCTTGACTGCCGCTTCAATTCCCTGTTTGATCTGGATGAGCAGAAACCAGCTGTGGTGAGGAGAAATGAAGTAAGAGAACAACAGGAGGGGATGAAAAGACATCGAGGAATCAAGAGGGGGAGAAACGCGGAGAAAAGGAGGGCAGAACATATAAATAAGGAGGCGTAGAAAGCAGATTGAGGGAGAACGTGAGGCTGAGAGATAAGACAAATGTGGCTTTATCTGTCTATAAACACACACATGTCCAGCACCGTGTGACCAGATGAATTCAGAGGATAGAAAGGGTGATCTTAAGCACGGTGAGGACGATATGTGTAATCTGCTCGTGTGTTTTTTAGGGCAAAATCTGATCAGACCGCAGATCCTCCAGGACTGTTTATCTTGAAAGGGCTGGACCATTATAATCAATACGTCCTTATCCACAGCCACGCGCAAAGCGGGCGTAATGAAGCGAGCGGGGATTTACTGTTTGTCTCCAGTATGTGTAAACCAAACACTTAGAGCTTTTCATGGAGCTCACACCTTGGACCACTGGTTCTTGTTTAACCCTGCATGTGTAGAGCTGAAAAGGTAACTTGGGGTTTGTTTAGTTAAAGTGGACCTATCATGCTATTTGTAGGCAATAGCATAGGTCTCAGATATATACAAAGATATAAAAAACATGTCTATGAACTGTTTTGCTCAAAATACCAAACAGATTACCCATTTTAGCCATGCCTCATATCCCTCTATTTCACTTCCTGTTTCAAAAGTGCTGATTTGGGGTATAATGTTATGGTTTAGGTGTTTTGATTTCTCCTCCTCCCCTCTGTCTTCTCTCTCTCTCCTGTGCAGTGTGGTGATCGTTAGAAGGCGCAGCTGGTTCACAATGAGGAGCACCTGTGCTCATCTAATCAACTCCTCCATAAAACGATAGTTACGGCTGTAACTACGGTTCTATGAGTCCCGGATGACCACCAGAGGCGGTGCTTTAAGCACTGGATATGTCCATCGCGCGCATGCGCAGCGCGACGTGTGATTTTCTCTTGCTAGTTTTTGTTGAAGAGTACCCTTGTTTTTTCCTCTGTTTTTCCAGTGTCTGCTCGAGCCAGCCTGAGTCCTGCCGCCGCCACCAGCGTGAACAAGATCCACTTTCATTTTGTTCATTGTTTTTTAGTTGCTCCTTTTTTCCTTTATTAAACTTGGTTAAACAACTGAATCCATCTGGTCTCTGCCATTGTAGGTCCTGAACTTTGGACCCAGCCTTAACAGAATTATCTGGCCAAAAAACATGGACCCGGCAGAGACAGATTTTTTTAGGCAGGCCCTGTCCTCACAGGGGGCGCTTGTGGGTCAGCACGAGTCCTGAGAAGCTTGAATTAAAAACTTGACCAACCCACGACCCCACAAGCGCCCCCTGTGAGGACAGGGCCTGCCTAAAAAAATCTGTCTCNTACAGAAAATGTCTGCTTCAGTTCCGTCTCCTGCAACAATATTGAGTCATTAAGTCCATGAAGATGGTCCTGACGTCCACTAGAATGGACATTTATAAAAGAGCTGTTATTTGAAAACTTGAATTATTTAATTGCTTTCAGAACAAATTAGATAGTTCCTCACATGTTAATAAACAAGAACATATACAGTATGATTTTCATGGTAAAAATTACAATTATTCAACAATATTTGACTTCTCCTCCTGCTTCTATAACATTTTGTTTTTGGTATGCCAGCCATTGTGGATGAAAAGAAAGAGGAACTTCCCAGCATGCAATTTTAACCAATGACATATCACTGGAAAGACCAGGATGTCCTCTGTACAGTACATCAGGGATTGATAGAGTAGCTCAAAAGAGTCAAAGTAGATGCATGTTAACAAAATGTCCACTACAGTGGACATTTTCAATGGGCTGGGTCCCAGGAGGATATTGTACAACATGTTGCAGCATGTGACAATAACCGTCACCCTCTCCATCATTTGCTAGTCACTCACACTTTTATTTTATTATTTTATTTTACGGGATAATATGTGGCATGCAATGTGTGCAATAATGGTACCTTATTTATATATTTTGTATTTTCACTCTTTGCATTGTTTCTTACTTCAGCTGTGCTTCAAGTGCACAGGTTCCTCTTAAGCAAGTTTTAGAGATTTTTATTTGTGTTTAATAATAAAGGCTGGACCTGTAATATCAATATGTCAACATAACTATACCTGTGTCCAGAAATAGTTAAATACAATTAATAATTAATAAAATGTTCCTAATCCTATTGAATCTGTAGCTTGACATACATAAAGAGTCATTTGCTCAATAAGGGAACTAAAATGGCTATCAGAAGGAATTAATAATCATTACCAAAAAAAGTTAAGTAATATATTTAATATCATTAATTCATTATTAAAGTATAAGTAATTCAACCAAGTTGCGTCTCTCGGGGAACAAAAAATCCACCACATGACTTTTATATTCAGATGACCCACACCATGTTTATTACATTTTCCATATCACATACAAGTTTAAACAAACAAGTTGGAATTGTCCCATTTCGTCCATGAAAGATGGATATCTTAAGAAACTTCTCACTAACTGTTTTTTTTATACATACAGATACGTTACACGGCATGTAGTGAATATGGCAACACAAAATTCCCTCTACAAATATTTATCTTTTCATTATTACCATAAGTAATAAGGCACAGTTAATTGAAGTCTTACAGTTGTAATGCAAAATAATATTTTCCCAGGAGCTATTTATTTTGTTAAGATACCCTGTGTATTGATTAATTGGCTAATAAGAAGAAATAACATGTCGATTATGATTTAAAACTGTACATTTTCCGTTTTATCAATCAGGCTGTTAAAAAAAATCCCAGATCATCACTCAATGATCAAACGCAGTAGTTACCTTCCCCCACACCAACATTATTTAATAGCGTGCAGTTTTTCCCCATTTCTACTTTGGTTAATAGGAAGGTGAATTTGGCCAGCACCTCAGGAACATATTCCTTCTGATATTCAGATAGTCACACTATTTTCTACCACCGCTGGATCGATGTATGTGTATGGGACCTGCAGGGACAAGTTTCTAATACGGATGCGTGCACTCAATGTTTGAAGCTCTCCTTGATAGGCCCTTATCAGCTCGCAGGGAATCGTCTCGTCAAAGTCGGCATCAGGGTAGTGGACAATATGTACCTGATGGCATCAATTGTACATCAAAAATAAATGTTACTGCTCAAATTTAAATGTATATCAAACATAAAACAACATTTGGCAATATATATATAATGCTAATAATATTAATTGATTTGATACAGCATCTGAACATCTTGAGGTGATATGTAATTTATTTCACAGGAGGTTTTGGGCACTTACTGCGTCAGCGACAGAGTGGGTGAGTAGCCACAAGGTGGCCATTGCTTTAGCTGTCTGACTCTTGTTCGGCAATGTCTGCAGCATTGTTTCCTCACTTGTTGTCCCCTTTCTGGTTGGTGGAGGAAGTTGCATTGTGGAGGGAGCGTTGGGCATCCAGCCACCATAGTCATACTGCAATAAATTAATATGTTGTTGCCATTACATTTAGAACAAAACATGTGCAGACATTAATGGTGCAGAGAGGATGAGGAGAGGAGATGACAGAGTTTTCTGTAGTGCCTCCTTGATGTTCAATGTTTTTCTAAATAAATATTTTCACTATTAAGAAAGAAAAGAAGAAGAAGACAGAGCCACATGCAGGATATGAGAGGTGACAGAGTGAAGAAGCCAGGGAGCAGTTACCAGGAGGTGAACTGGCTCCAGCTGTCAGTGCACACTCATTTTCTTTTGGTCTGATCGGGATGTGAACCTGTGACCCTTCGGTTCCCAGGCCAAGTCCGTAGAGACTGAGCCAATGCTGCTCTTATTATATAGTATATTATATATCCCTCAGCCCTGTGTCCTGGATTCTTAGTGTCAGCTCTTTCTGCTACTACATCCACAAACTCACAGTACCTGCCCGTTTTGCAATAAAACCTTTTTCAAGTACAACTCCTGCTTCTGTTCTCATTGTTTTGCATTGTGGGTTCAATCCAGTTGCTCTTGTGAGTTTAACAGCATGTTATAGTTTGTTGATGTTGGCTTAAAGCCTCACTGTGCCTATCTACAGCCTTGCTGACTTGCTAACATAGCTTTCAAATATTATTTATTTCAAAGACTTGCTTACAATCCTCTAAGTCTAATGTAATGTGTTTTAACTAAATTCATCCATCGTTCTCCAGGACAGAAAAATACTAATAAAACCTTATTTACCCATTCCACACAAAAACATAATAATTGTGGTATATTAGGAGGCTTCACCTGTCCAGAGTTCACGGCTGAGTGCTGTCCTGAGCAGGTGAAGATCACCATGGTGACAAACTTCACCAACTCCTCCACGGTGGTGAATCTCTGTGGGATCCCTGAGAACCAGAGGGAAGTAAATGCTTTACTAAGACGCCTTTTTTAAATAATCACATTACAATGGTACATAAATGTGCACAGTTATTATATAAAACATTTAGCTTTTCTTTAGCCCACCTGTTGATGATCGGGAAAGAAATCCATATTTAAATATTTCTGAAATCCAATCCTGCAGTTGTTCGTCATACTTAACATCGGCATCACTCTTGTAGTGGAAGCTGAGCATTCCCTGCACCAACCTGAAATGTAAAACACATTTCTAGCTGGTGTATTATACACACTGCACTAGTTTCACACTCGGTAGAGACATAATTGAATGGCCCAGAAGAATCAGGTCTGTGCTTTTGAAGATTTTGGTGAAATATTTGACAAAGAGGATCCTAACTCTGAGGAATAGTTTGACATTTTTTAAGACATGCCAATATAGCTTTTTTGCTGAGTTAGCCCAGCTTAACCTGGTTTCCATGATGCCTGCCTGCCTGCCTGCCTGCCTGCCTGCCTGCCTGCAAAACAAACAAAATATACTTTCTAAAAGTGTAGGGGAAATGTCCCCAGCGAAAATGACGCCTATGCTACCAGCAAATTAAGTTTGTGGTCTTATATGAAGTATCATGCTGCATGCATTTGTTGTTAAACAGTGACCGTGAGTAACAACCTTACCAGAGTCTAATGGTTACCTTACAACCTTACTGGGATTTCAAAACAAACAAAATGTATAACATGTATTATTACATGGCTGAGTTGAAAACTCGATTCTGATTGGTCATTCCAGATATCAGAGGGTATTAATACTCGATAACAGACCGCTGCTAAGCTAAATTATTTTTATGTGAGTCAGTTGTTTGTTTGGTTCCAACAAACCTAACCCTAAGTATCATCTGAGTCTTTATCGCATGGCAACTACAATATACATTATTTGCATCCCTAGCACATGATTATTATTGCAGAATAGAAATTGCGTACACTATTATACCTTTTGATGATATCCCAGAGCTTGAGTCCATCCTCCCTCTAGTAGAAGTTGGGCACAGCCTCCAGGCCACGCTCAGTGATGTCCTCTGGTATGCAGAGGGAGCTGTAGGTCAATGAGGACAGTGATCGCCCCAGGATAGTCTTCAAAGCCTCTCCACCAGAAGATACAAACTAGGAAACAGTCAATATTTCAGGATATAGTTAGAGACAAATACTGTACATGATATTAAAAAAGTTGGTTCTTTCCGTACCTGTGAGAAAGCTCCGTTCTCAGATATGAGGTTTGTTCGAGCTAGGACGTTGATTTGCAGAGTGTAACGAGTGTGAGGTAAGAGCAGCTGGAAAGAGGGAACTCTGTTAGTAACACTATTACATTCTAACAAAGAAAGCAAGTTGAAACAATACAGCTACAGTAATTCAAGTATTCTTATTCCTGGTACCTTATGCAGTAGATGTTTCCTTGACACATTGCGCATCAGTGACACTGTGAAGACTTCAGCCAGCAGATGTGTGCGCAGCAGGTGACAATTGATTTCATGCAGGTTGAAATCTGCACTTCTAACGAAAATCTTGGCCATCAACCAGTCGTACTCAGAATCAGTAGGCAGGAAGATGGGATTGTCTCCTGCTGGAGTCTGCTTCAGCTGCAGGAGAAGGAAGGGTGATGTGGTTTCTTCAATCCATTGATCAATTTTCTGTAATTTTTGTTTCTTTGCCTATTTACTATAACTTTTCTCTGCTTTTCAATCAATCGGTTAATCGCTTAAATGTGGAAGTTAGTCCACGGACTGTGACTTACTTCGCCTCTTAGGTAATCAATACTCCTATATCTTTACATAGAAAGTAGTTTTATAGCAACTATGTTACTCAGGAGGAAGAGCGGCGTCCACCAATTGTCGGGTCAATGGTTTCAATAGTGTCCTCGGACAAGAAGCTGATCCCTAAATTGTTCCTGATAGAATGGCCAATTGGGGTGTGAATTAGTCTCCCCTAATTAGTGTGTGGATGGATCAATGCTGACATGAGAGTAAAAGCGCTTTGATTGGTTCCAAAGACTGGAAAAGCGCTATATATATATGTACTGCATTTATATAGAACCTTTAAGGGGAAATATACATTTTCATTGAAGCCCATGTCAGACCAAAGGGTTCACTTTAGAGCAGCAGCCCCACGTTCCTTTGTCTTTTATACATCAATGCTTTTGTGTCTTGTAAAAAAAGTGAATCCGACTATTCCTGCCTGGCTCTAGCTCAAGCAGGAATAAATAAACATAGAGGCCGACTTCTTCTACAGTTTGAATGGTAGTTGAATCAATGATAGTTAATCAATCCATATCCCTTTTATGTTTGCTACTTGAGTGCAAATCTCACCTGAATAGCGAGTGGCCTCAGCTCATCATCAGATGTTTTGTGGAGTAGGACGAGGGGAGCCGCCATGTACTGCTGCTTCCCATCAATGATGTTTGCTTTCAGTCCATCCAGAAGCTTGTAGTCACACAGGAATATGTTGCCTTTCTGTTTTAGAGAGGATGAGTAACAATTAGAATCACATCAACACAGTATATATATTACACATACTAAATGAACATCTTAATTCACCATGTCATTGGGGAAAGAACTACTGAGAGTATCAAGACATTCACCTTCATTTCCTCTGCCAAGGTATGCGGACCACTGGGGAAGACCATCTCATCAGTGACAGGAAAGTTGTTGGGCAGAGCTGAACAACGTCGGATCAACATGGGGTTGACACCATTTAGGAACTGGTAGCCAAAGAAAGCGTCCTCTTTCCAATGTTGCCGGACATAGCCTGGACAAAAGAGCTACACTTAGTTGAGTTTATGATTTTCTTTTATAAAATCTTTATCTTAAACAACTGTCTTTTGTGGGATCTCTCAGGGTTCTGTTCTCGGTTCCACATGATTTACCATTTTCGGTTACAAAATCAATTAATAATTTGAAAATCTATGATAGTACACCTGGTAAGTATTTTCTCTCGGTGTTAAATATTCCTCTGATATGATCAAGATCAGTCCAGTTCTCTTTGGAATCAGAAAGTCCCTCCAGCCGCAGCTTAACCAGCCTAGAAGAAAAATCTTTATTACAATACAATAACTTTATTTTGTAGGTAGGTAGGTAGGTAGGTAACACAGGTAGGTAAACATATACAGTAGCTAGCTAGACTTCACCCTTTGAGGAGATTGGAGTCAAACTCCCAAGTCTTGGTCCAGGAGAACTTGACCTCCGAAGGCAGAGAATAAGTCGTTTCTGCCTTCATGCAATAGGGCATTCCTTTTCCATACAAATACCAGCTGTGATAAATAGAAAAAAGCAAAGTGGTGAGGCCGTTATTAGCTTTTTTTTTATACTCATAAAACCTGGTACAACAATGTCACATTGTGATTAATTTGCCTTTACATATCATGAACATATTTACCCAAAGGTGGAGGAGGTTTGGATACATGTTATCTTTGGAATAAATATAACTAAAATGTGAATACGCTCTGAGCACTTACATATATTCTTTCAATCGCCAATTTGGGTCGATCCAGTGCCGAATGCGTGATATAATAGAATTGCTTGACACAGACAGCGTACTCTGAGCTTAAAAAAAGAATCAGAAAAAGATTACACACAGCATTTTACTATTTTGCATTGCCTAGTCGTACCTAGTGATTATATGGAGAGTCCTAGTAGATCCTAGAAGTCATCATTGAAAAGCTTTGAGTTCTTTGCAATAAAGAAGATTAAAAAGCAACGGAATCGAAGCATCTGAGTTCTTACGAGCCCATCGTATCAGAACCAACCAACCAAACAAGATGGACTCAGCCGATTCTACCCCGCCAGCCGATTCTACAACGTTAAGAACGGCCCTGCAGGCGCAGGGTACACTCCTTCACCAACATGAGGGACAGCTGTCAGCAATTAACCAAGGGGTCCAGGGTTTAAATGCTCGTCAAGACAACTTTCAAGCTACTGTGTCAACGGAAATAAACCTACTGGCTGAGAAGATGCGTGACATACTCACTCACCTTGTGGCAAATCCTGGTGTTCCTGCGGCAGAGTTCTCCGGTCCAGCGGGGGTTGGGTCTGCTGATATCCCCGTTCAAGTACCCCTGAATTGCTTAACATAGGCAGCGTACTCTGAGCTTAAAAAAAGAATCAGAAAAAGATTTAACACACAGCATTTTCTCTGGATTCCTTTTAGACCAGCTTGAATAACTTGTTGTAACTTCATGTCTCCTGAAAAGTGAACATCGTACAGTACAACAAACATTTTCACAAACCTTCCTCATCGAAGAATTGTACATCACTGGTAGTGATGGAACAGACAATGGGAAACTTGTAGGTGCGTCCCTCAGGGGATTTGACTACCACCTTGACAGGGAACCAATCATCTTGTATTTCTGGTGGCTGTTTGTCTAGCTCTATCCCATGCAGCTTTCCAATGGAGACAGGGCAGGAAACAGTGAAAGAAGACACCTGGTGTAATGAGAGAAATAGTTTGGAAACATTGATACAAGAGATAAAGTGTATTTGATAACCAATAAGCTTTGAGATCCAAATGATTATCACAAAATGACTGAATGTATAAGGGTTGAGAAAATAATAAAATGTGCGCAATACAGAAGATATGTTCACTGTCTTTGCTTCTTCTTCCCAGAGAGCAACTAAATGTTAAGGCTGCAGAGTGTTCCTTGTGTGAACACTTACCTGTGCTATCTTGTATTTCAATCTTATTCATGTTGCTTAATAAACACCTGAATTACCCTATAGGGATAATTAAACCTTTATATTAGTTTCTGTAAACTAGTATAAGTGTGTGTGTTATCTCTTGTTCAGTTTGAGGAACCATGTTAAAGCCTTCGTTTGAAAATAGATAGGCATATTTAAGACTTACAGCTCCTGGGATGAAAGAGGAATGTCCTTCAAGCCAGGTGCGTTCGCTCTCCCCATCTTTTCCCACGAGCTTAATGTGGACCCTGCTTGAAGTGCCGGCATCATCGAGGCAGGAAGTGGATACTGTCACTTCATAGTTCACCATTTTCACTCTGAAAGCAGAAGAATCCTGGTTGTGAGAGAACTATAATAACCATTCAGTACTAATACGAGTAACTGTGATTACATCAACCTCAGTGCAAAGAAACCCTTCAAATTCTGGTATCATAATTAAAATGACTTAAGCAAAAAGTATTATACAACTACTATAAAATGTCCCACTGAATGTGTTACTGTCCAGTCATTGCTTAACTGATCAAAAATCATAAAGCATCTCTCTTACCTTTTTAATGAGAGCGAGGAGTTTCTCTGAAGAAAGGCTCTTTCGATAAAGGTAATCCCCACTGATTCTGCTATTTATACAAACAGTTTGTGGGAGTGTCCAGAAAGAAGTAATAGAACTAGAAAATGCATACAGAACCGACTAACTCCCCTTTTGTGTATATACAGCTCTCAACATGCCTTTTAGTGATTTTCTCCTCGTTTAATACTTTTCACCTCATTCTGAAAGAAAGAGGTGAAATGTGCCAACGTGACGGCCGTCTTGGTGTTGGTAACGTGTGTTGTGCGAGACCAGAGTCATTGAGCGGTTTCACACAAAAAAAGTGTTACTTCACAGTTGTACGACCATTTTTTTTTTTCACTTGCAAAATTATCTTTTAAATTGACAAACATCATATGTGTAATTCATGGCACAATTCAAACGGGATCGAAAGATAATTTTTCTCTCGCCATTGACTTCATTACATCATTTTTAACTGCTTTTTAACTTGACATGTTTTGGTACATGTGTCTGAACCTCTCTTTAGTGGTTCATTAATAAAAACAGATATTTCAACGTGTGCCTGCTTTGTTCATGTACTGTTGAGGTTAATTTCAGTATTGTGCTAATGTATTTACAAAGTGTGAAGAGGAGGCAACTTTAGAATAGGGAACCTGTTCAGGTCAATTAGAGTCAAATTATTAGCTTATTGGTTATGAACAAGACTTCACTTTAAAATAGGGAACATATTCTTTGATAGAAATACCTAATTTTGAGTTATTTAGACTTAATTAACACTTATATTTTCATGTCTTGTTACACAAGAATAGATCATATTTATTAAGTGTTATTATGGGAGAATTACTATTCTTGTGGTACTACTGCCTTATTAGGCCCATATTGAGCATATTAAGACCAAAACTCATGTACAAAAACGTCCTTACTTGCAATAAAGACCAGGCTTTTTTTAAGCAGGAAATGTGAAATTAATAATAGAATGCTGACACTTTTTTCCGGCAAAAAAACAACAAATGCATTGTCATAGTGTGCAGACATTACATGTCACTTGTTAGATGCTTTTATCCAAAGCGACTTACATATTTAATACTGTGGACAATCCCCACAGGAGCAATTTGGGGTGAAGTGTCTTGCCCAGGGACACAACGACATGCTGACTGCAATCGGGTTTGAACCCTGATCCGAAAACCAACACACAACCCACTACACCACACGACTCCACATTAGTTAGTCTTGTACTTATATTTATTGACATGGAAGTCACTGCGGAAAAATACTTACATGATTGTGTATAAAATTCAGCACGCCAGATTAACACAAGCTTCCTCGCTCATTGAAAATATCAGTGTAGCTCACTGTGTTCAAGTGCATTCTGACTTAAAAGCTGCCTTGAGTTTATTAAAAAACATGTTGGACATTATCTTATAATGAAGCGATATGTTCAAAACCTTTTCTGGACAGTCCAGGTTATTTTGTCTGAGTGAAACATCCCTTTAGTCAGCTGGAATGAACAGCTACTGCAACTGAGAAACCACAGGAAAATAAACAAATGTTTTTAAGGCAGCGGTATGTGATCTGAAAAAGATGAATATGTGTTTTCTCTCTACCCATGAATTCAAAACAAAAACAAATATTAACTAATAATAATAACAAAAAAACATCACTTCGAAGTGGACCCAGGTATAGCTGAAAAAATACATGCATTTTAGCTTCACGTATAGACAGCAGAGTCTAGCATCATGCGTTGTAAACTGAAAACCCACCTGTTTCACTTGTACCTTGGCTGATAAAAAATAAAAAGGTACTTAAGAGTTTTACTTATGCATCAGCACTTTCAATGGTCTGGCTCGTCTGAAGTGAATGTGTCAGCAGTTTTCTTGTTGTCATTAGTATGAATCCTTATGGCTTACTGCCCTTATTGTAAATCGTCTTGGATTAAAGAGTCAGCTGAATACAATCTTATTTAATGAGAGCATTAAAGTGGACACTGTATGTGTCAACTTAAATGTACAGTACATTTTTTATTGTAATTTATATTACATACATTCTCAGCAAACCAAAATGCAAACTAAACCAGCCGAAGCTTGTATGTTGTTTGCTGTCAGTGTTCTCGTTGTGCAACCTGAGGTTTTATCAGTCAGAGTCGTTTTTCTCTGGCATTTTGTAGGAAAAAAAGACAAGATGGGAGGGCAATTTTGTGGATCTCAATGCGTGAGAATTTGTGTACTTGAAAAGGAATATGTTGCCTGAATCATGCACTGCCTTGCCTTTCATTGGAAAACAAGTTGTTCAGCGATCCTTAACGTGGTTTAATAACATTTGGCGAACTGCCAGCACCGCCTTCAGTTATGTGGTAACGATGAAAAGGATAATTAGTCACTTTTGCTTTGTTGGACAATATCCAAGGTTGTTCAACAAGTTCCAGATTTCCTGAGAATCATTGAGCATTGTTCACCATATTAAAACGAATCAACACAGTTAGCGACAGCTATCAGCTGAGTGCCTGACAGGGGAATTTCCTAGATAGAAAGAAATATGAATTAAGCTACTGTACATTGCAGTTATCGATAGCAACATTTTGGGCTTGACAGCTCTGGTTTGGCTCAGAGTGGTCAATTAGTGGCTTTCTTTCTGCTTTCAGGTCAAACAGAGCCAAAGGGCTACCCCTACACTGAAGATAGCAACATTTTGGGCTTGCCGGCTCTGGATC
>NW_011352899.1:39290-47622 GCF_000735185.1 Notothenia coriiceps
CCCCTAAAATCCTTTGTGAATACGGCCCCTGATCTAGGGGACACAACTCTAAAACGCCCATATGAAAAATATCGGTTTACATTTTAATAATCAAATAAGTATGTGAACATAACCAATAACCTACCATAGCCAATAACAAATAAATGTAGCTTATTTTATTTTTGTTGTTCATTCATATCTTATTTTACCTAGTTGACATTTATTTAATTATGCATATTTGTGTATCTCTCCAACTTTAAACAATATTTTGGTTTACTGTCCTATAGTATACATTGGAATGATTTCAAACCTGTTTTATTCATCCTAATAATTATAAAGGAGTGCCTTGGAAATATGTGTTTAAATAATTTGTGGTCAAAACGTTTGAGACCCACTGAGATAACTTAGACTAAAATTAACTATCTAAATACTCAGAGAGTCCTTAACCTCACTGAGCCTCTCAGTCNTATATTGATGTATATATTATATATATGTATATATACTAACTTATATGATTATAGTATACCTGATGTATATATTATATATTATGTATATATATATATATAATATATATACTTATATATGCTCCTCCTCCTCCGTGTCCTCACATCAAAAAGTGTATAATGTTTTACAACCCTTCAAATTCGACATCACTGCGTAGTATTTGACTAGTGTACAACACATTACTTGTTAGGAATTCTTTGATTTTTTTTGGGTTGAAGTAGTGTCGTTGAAATCACTAAAGTAAAAAAATCGGTGTCATTATCCCAATACGAGTGGACGGACGAACAACGCCAGAAAGGTGTGGGGAGTGGTCTACGCCCAAAGGGGTCCGGCCTTCCCGGCCGTCAATCAAATGCCGTTAACGTTGGGTTTGCTCGAACGAAGCGGCCTGCCAAAGACTCGAGGACCCACGGACAAAGACGGCCACCGTCCGGATCTGTCCGTCGACAGAGTGGTAATTAGTTGTCGCCGGAGCCAACATAGACGACCCGTCGGAGCCACACCGCCGACCCGTGCCATGCGGCCAAGGCCAAGCCATTCTCGTATCGCTCGAACTGGAGCCGCGGTGAAGAGCTCATACGGCCGGTCGACTTAATCAGCACAGAAAGAGGGAGGAGCGGGGCCGGGTACGAGCACGTCTGCGCTAGAGGACCAGTACGTGCCCACCCTTCAGGGAGTGGCCCCCGGTACCTCAGGTCGAATGATGCAATAATCTAACGTTAACGACTGTCAGCCTGCTTTTAATTTTACTTTTATAGTTTTTTATCTAAGTATATTTTTGCATGGATGACTTGTAATGCAGTAGTTCTCGCAGCTTCTCTTTTCTAACAAATAGTTTTGAATACTTTACAACTACCACTGGTAACCATTACACAGATTTTCCTCTTATATGAATCCCTTTAGAATTAGATAGACATGATGAACAACGTTGTTTCCTTAGCAGCAAGTATCCCATTTGTTATGTGTTGACATTTTAATTTGAATGAGATAACATAATTTAAATAACTTTGTTATTGTAAAGCAGTTGGGGTTCAAACTAAATGTAACACCAATAAAGGTTGGTTTATTTCCCTGAATGAAAATGGATATCGTAGAGATTCTTTTAAACAGAGTAAATAAGAAAACAGGAGGGAGGAAGTGTTCCACACAAAGAAATGTATGAAACATATTTTTTAATTAATTTCATTCAGCACTCAACAGACGCAACTGTTAATGCTGTTGCAGTTCTTTAGCTTAATTTACCATACGAGAAATGACTCGAGTTGGGATAAAAACTGTAGATCAGTGCATTTCCAATTTACGGGGGTTAATTTACGAGATGTGATTTTCTCTCTCAGGTTCTCCGCACTGTTAAGAGATAAACCGTTGTGCTCTTCATGGGAAAAGAAGATGGCAGCCAAGCGGGAGAAGGAGCAGGTGAAACAGTACACTTCGCAGCTTAAAGACGAGAAAATCAAACAGAAAGAGGTAAGCTAAAGTCATGTAATAATTTAACCTTTGTAATGTTGGTCCTTGCAAGTTTTTTGATGTATTCTATATTTCTTGGCTCTATAGGATAAGAGAAAACGGAGAGAAGACAACTTGAAACGTCGTGCAGAGAACGAACGCAAATCAGAGATTGTTGAAGTGGTATGTCAACTGTTCACACTAAACTTTCTAGGATACTTCACACAATTTAAGATGAAACCCTAACACCACGCAGGCCTGTTGTACACAGAATAACACTGAATTGTTATATTATGAAGACTGAAGTATTCTAAATTGTGGGCTTACAGTTGCTTTATTTATTTTAAGATATAATGCTTCGCTATAGTTTGTAGGGCCAGTTCAGAGTGGATTAAAAAGTACGTGATCAACTGAAGAGCTTGTTCTGTCCAGCATTATGTTGCAAGCTTCCTATTATTGTAATTAAAGCATTGAATTGTAACTTTAAGTTAAATATCCTAAACACATTTAAGCCTCCTCACATATAGAACACTCTTCAAAGTTTGATGCAATACAACAGCTAAATAGGTGAATTGGCTGTTGTTATTATTAGAAACAAACACACACTCTTTCTATGGGATATGTTACCTGCTTCTTCTTTTTTTAACTCTTATCTTATTTTTGTAATCGCAGATCAAGAACACAGCAAAGATCAAGAGGATGAAGAAGAAACAGCTGAGGAGAATTGAGAAGAGAGACACTCTGACTCTGCTGCAGAAGTCTCAGAAGCAGAGTGGGAAACCCAAAGGTGGGAAACCCAAAGGGCGAAAAGGTCCGAAAGTTGCCAAAGATTCAACCAAGACTGAGATAATAAAAACATAACTGTTCAATACTTTGCCTACATGTTTTACACCTGGGAGGACTTATTTTCACATGGACCCAATGAAAGCTTTCTAAAGAGAAATGTAATACTGAGTCAAATATAAGGATGCACAATTAGTGTTTGCGCTGCTGGTCACATGGGCTCTGAGGAGATCAACAGTTAAGATTCACCTTTTGTTTGTATTGTTTCCTTTTATTGATGTACCTATTTTCAATAAAAATGGAATCATTATTGCTCTTTCAATTGTTTGGGAAAATCATTGACATTTTTTTAACATCAATGTAGGTATATATCGGAGTTTTACATGTATACCATTAGCAGACAATGGAATAAGTGTTTTTGCATTTAAGTTGAGATGCTCTGAGATTTTTTTTGTTAAACATAATTATGACTTGGGCATAGTTAACCCCCATATCTCCCCTCATAAGAGTTTATAAGCTTCATAAAGCAATATTGTTTATTTCATATTATATCACTCCATATTAACATAACACAGAGCTGTGGCCATTTTGGGCAATCCAGTAATTAATGAAAGGAAAGACTTTATCTAAACTAAATTGCGAAAAATACAATCTTACAGTTTCAGAGAACTTCTGAAAGGACTATATGGTTTTAATATCAATAAGGTCAAGGTTTAACTTTGAAACATTTATTATCTTAGTGTTTTGAATAATGCTTGGATATTTTCTATTACAGCAGAAACAATTGATAAATTGTGCCGAAAGATAAACTTTATTTTCATCAAGAAATGCCAAATGTAACCAGCTGCTCAAATTGGAATCTTTTACGCTCTTCTTATACGATAGTGAACTTCAAATATTTAAGTTTGGGCCTATTGGTCTGACAAATTTGAAAGTGTCCACAATTATAATTGGCAGTTTTCACCATGTTTCTATACTAAAATGATTTAGTTCATCGTTATAGCATCACCTGAGATGTCGGCGTTTGGGTGAGACCCTTTGTCTTATGCCAGACGCTGTTTATTCTTCAATGGGTTAAGCAAGAGGCTTGTCAAGGGACAGGTGACTACAGTAATGAAACTGTTAAAAGACTAAAAGTGTAGTAAATCTACATCCTATAAATAAATACAATAACTCATAAAGGCCGCATTTGTCTCTTCAAAGATATCAGTAAAATGGGTTTGGGTCTTTCATCTTTTATAGAAGGACCATGCCACCCTTAAGTTTATCAATATGGCTATTTGTGTGACCTTTTAAAACATTTCCTCAAAACATTCTTGCCTACAGTGAGGCAGTTTGACCACAACTGAGTGGTGAGAGAAGTATTCAGATCCTTATATTATATAAAAGGTACCAACATCACACTGCCGAAATAATGCATTGAAAATGTTACTTTAGTAAAAGTGTGCAAGTATAATCAAAAACATGTATTAAAGTAATAGAACTCAATGCAGGCACTCATGCCTTAATTTTACTGTTGTCGTTGGTTTGGGAGAATTTTTAACTATTTTGCAAAAGGACTGCATCCGAAGATTTCTATTAAACATAATATTTTTCTTGCCCTTTTTTTTTTTACCCAGAGCCCTAAATAACAAATGTTTCTCTTGTTTTGTCCAACCAATATTTTACACCTCAGAATTATAACATATAATTTAAGGGGAAAAAGTAAATCCTCACAGTTGTGCTGACTGTTACTGTATATACTGTTGGAGAAAGTGATTGAACAAAATTATTCTGTTCATGTTTTGTTGGCAAACATCTTAATTTGTAAAGTAACTAGTACTTTTGAATTTTAGTAGAGTAGAAGTTTACACTGGCACTAAAATAAAAATACTGACGTAAAGTAGCTACAGTAACCTCTATTGTATTCAATTAAAATACTTGAGAAAATAGGTCACATTTCACCAGTGGTTATTGATCATTAAGAGGCATAAAAGGTTGACTCACATGAGTAGATAAATTAACATTGGAGCGGTTAAACTGAACAATAATGTAAACTTTGTCAATGGGTTAGTTTTACTCTGACCTCTTACAAGACACTGGTGGTATCAACTGTGAAATATAACTTTGTCACACAGCATCTACGTAAATGAATGCATCACAAGACTCAGGTTTCAGGGAAAAATACTGTGTTCACTTTAAATAGCAGTCAATTTGGAGAACAGGTTGCATACAAAGACACTTTGCTTTTCCCTCACCTTTCTCATTCCAAGTACTTTGAATGACATCCACTATTAATGTAGACACTACTGGCTTTGTGTCACACGGAGGAACAACTCCTTCATTGCCACGCCAATTTGTTTGCTTTCAAAATCCTTTTTGTTGCAGTAGAACAAACTGACATGTTTAAAAAATGCACAGTTAAACAAAGCAGTTAGTTACACTGAGGTGACCACTGTTAAAGGAATGATCACTTGTCAAATGCTCAAAGCTGGGTGTCTTTTTCCCAATTGTTCATGTTGGTCATTCACCTTATAAAGGCAGGGCTAAAATCAGAGGTTGAGTTAAAGGTGCACATCTCAGGGTGAACTAATTGAAGAGCGAGACGAGAGAAGCAGCATTCACAACTCAAGGCAGCATCATACGTAAAATCCAGAAAAGTAAGTACCATCTTGTTCAGTCTGTTGGTGTGTGGAAAACGGACTTTTAGGAATTATTCAGATTTATTTTTGGTAGTTTCATCAGCTGTTAATCAAGTTTTTTTCTTTCTCTGTTGGACTTTAAGTTACTCTTTGACTTACATTTTAAATTGGAATTGACTTAATTGATCAAGTAAGAAAACATATTTTCTCTTTTTTTCTTTTAGATGCAACAGCAACTTAAGATGCTTCTGACAATCCTCATACCCCTCCTGCTCATCGGTAAGTAAAACATTTTGTGCTTTGCAACTTTTTTTGGAAAAGGAAACAGTCCTCTCTTTTATTGTTGTTTTATCTCTATTTTATTAAAAGCATCAGCACATGCTCAAACTGCGGCACCTGCAGCCACCCCTACCGCTGCAGCCACCCCTACCGCTGCAGCCACCCCTACCGCTGCAGCCACTCCTACCGTTGCAGCCACTCCCATCGCTGCAGCCACTCCCACCGCTGCAACAGCTACAACTGCAGCTACGACCGTCGCAGCTACAACGACCAACACCACCAACACTGCTGCTGCTGCACATGCCCCCCTCAGCTGTCTGGTTGTGTGTCACCTCAGCATCATTCTCTACAAGTTCCTCTTTATAGTGTGACTGGGCAGTGATGCCTTTATTTCACAGAACACAGGCACCACATCGTATCATGTCATTGATGGTGAAATGAACAACCTCATAATCATTTTATGAAGCACTTATGTTGATAGGTTTAGAAAATCTAGATGATCCAGTGTGATGAAATGTTAAGAATTAAAGGTTGTTCAAATCTAAATATCTCAGTTTGTTTATTGTCATCAAAGTCACAATGTGTGTTTTTTAAAGCTTTCCCTGTTCTGTCACAGGCACTTTCTTCTTACTTTCTTTTCACACTTTTCTTGAAATTCTGTATGAAGTGAACAGACATATACAATACATGTAATGTATAGAGTAAAACAACGTTTTTAAGAAGAAATTGCTGATCATTTTCAGATATTGTAATTTGTTTTCAGTTTATATCCAAAAAACAAATTATTATGGTGTGACCGACTATTGATCACACCTTAAAGTTATCTTTTGGATCAAATACAACTCATCTTGTTTTATATACATGTATATTTTATGACGCAATCAAGATGATATACAAACTTTATATTTAACTTAATGCATGCACACTTTCCACATTAGTCTTTTCTTCTAATGCGTGTTTTAATAATTAGACAGGGAGAAAGGCTTCAGATTTATGGTTTTAAATGTGTTCTAGGTGTGTCACATTCATCATAGTGACTTGTTGAGTCTGAGTCAATTTGCCAAAGGACACCGTTTCACACACACCAAACAGATGCACCTTGTCTTCTTTACAAATGGGGGACATTAATAAACTACGAAGTGTGCAATGAACAAGAACAGGTCCTGGCAGCTAAACCTACTAAAGTATGGGCCCAAAGTCTAACCATAACTACTATAATTTGAATAGATTCCCATTTAACCAATATGACGTGTGCTGTTTTGTTTGTGATTTTTATCTAAACTTTAAGTTTATTCACCTAAACAAAATCAAGGCTGATTTACAGACACCTCTTATCCAATTTAGGTCTACGAAATTAAACATTTGTGGGCCGAACGGCATCATGCAACAGATAGAAGTCAACCCCAACTACAACTACACACCTGTCAAATGTTATGACTGCATCTTGCACTATTGCCACACATTTGCATTGACAATAGCTGTCCGCAGACAGAAAGACAGACATATAAACACAGGCAATTACTAAAACCCCTTACAGTAGGTGTCTCCAGACCACATTTAGACTCATAAGGTGAGAACAATACCAGTCATATAAACATACTGGTAAACACTGAGTAAATAAGTCCGGGGGTCACTGAGGTCAGGTGTCAAGACAAACTCATCAATCAGGCATCAGGGTGCAAAAGAGTATAAAACGACCTGCTAAGGTAGGCTACAGGTTTAAGTATAATGCTCTTTGTGTTACTTTGAGTAAACCACCCACCGAAATTAGAAAGGCTGCTTCTTATTTAAAGTGGAACACCATTGATTGCATTCATGAAGGGAGAAGTATTGAAAGCCATAACGTAATGCTACGTTCACACCGGACGCGATACGAATATTCGCTTCGCTCTAAACGCTCCTATCGCATCGCTCTAGTCGCTCGAGTTTCACCGCGGCTGCCAGCTGTGTTTACTCGCATCATTCAAACAAGACGCGCTGGCTCGGGACTTACAACTACAACAAAATGAACATATTTTACCGTGATTAAATTGTAATACACGTTTCTAAATGATGCCGACGTAACAACATACTGATACCGGTTAGTAAAAACAATGAATTAATGCTTGACAAGTCTGCAGACAAGACGGCGGGCGAAAAACCTTTTAAAATGCTTGTTTTCTGAATGGAGATTGGGTCGACCAGGCTAAGCTAACGTTGTATATGCTCACTCCACACTCATAACAACGGCCTACAGACATAAATAAACCAACGACTGTATTCGCCATGACACAGACAGTCTGTGGTTTGTACTTGTTTAACTTCTGCACAGTTTCTGAACAGATATGAGGAGCTGTGATCTCTGTGTGCTAACTGCTAACAGCTAATGGCTGATGTTTTCTGGTTGAACGTCAGTGACGGCAGGCTGAGATCCTCACCTCGGATTGGCTTCCGCGAGAACGCGTCACGTGAATTTGACGCTCGAGTTGAAAAAATTGAACTCTCGCGTTTGACGCTGCCCCCTTCAATCGCCTCAATCGCGTGATTCGCGCCGCGTCCACCGCTTCATGCGCGCCGTCGGAGCGAATTCGCGTCTGATCGTGTCTCTGCATTGACTTTACATTTAATCGCGCCGCCCCCAAACGTCGCATCGCGTGCGGTGTGAACGTAGCATAAGTCTGCAGACAAGACGGCGGGCGAAAAAACTTTTTTAATGCTTGTTTTCTGAATGGAGATTGAGT
>NW_011352899.1:47667-78111 GCF_000735185.1 Notothenia coriiceps
GCTCCGGAATGAATAACTGTGATACTACAATTGGAAGGTTCAACCTTTCACATTCCTGGATCATAAAACAGTTACCACATGTCCAGCACGGGTGTGAACCAGATGGAATCAGAGGATACGAAAGGGTTGATAAGCACGGTGAGACCGCCCTGGAAATCGATATTACTGACATGACCGTATCCTTTTAGGGCAAAATCTGATCAGACCCAGATCCTCCAACTGTTTATGAAAGGCTGGACCATAAATCAAAGCTTATCCACAAAAGCCACGGCCAGATCCCTCTCCCAAACGTAAGAAGCCTCAGCTTTATTACCCACCCCCTGTGGATAGGCTCACCATTTGGACGCTGAATCTCCCTAAACCATCAGAGCCTTCCAACCACATGTTGGACCCTTGCGTCGCTAACACTCTGTGGGTTGGAGCGGCCAGCGTCGAGATCGACGCAGCCACCGTTCAGGGAGGCCCTCCAGGAACAATCCTGCCACCCTGCGTCCTCCCCGATCGGCTGTTCCGTTCGTCTCCCGTGAGATCTCCAGTTGCTCCAGTGGGGGCAGCTCTTCAAAGTTGCCTGTCAACCAGGTTTCACAGAACTTTGACCTAATCCAGCAAGAACGTTTTGGTGGCGACCATGCTGCTGACACCAGGGCTTTTGTCTCTGCCTGCTCGTGCTGTGCCCGCAGAAATCCTCTCACCGTGCTCCACTGTTCTCCTAAACGCCACATTTTACCCATACCCAACCACACTTCAACATTTACAGAGAGTGGTAATTCAACTCAGCATTAGACAGGACTAATCTCATCAGAAGGCGAAAAAACCAATCCTCAACCACTACGCCCACACACCATTTCTGTCCCTGCCCAAGCGCCCTCCTGCCTCGAGACGGAACTCTGTGCATACACTCCATATCGTTGGTCTCTCACATGGTCACGAGCATTTTAGGCTTCACGGCATTCCCCCAAGGACATTGTCCTCAGATCGGGTCCCCAGTTTGCCTTCCCGGGTTTGGAAGTGCAATTCCTGTCAGGCACTGCGGGTCGCGGCCACTACCTTCTATGGACGAAGCTCATCAGCTACCATCGGGTTACCATGGTGAATTTACGAGCACAGCAATATCTATCTGACGCAACAATACAAGACACCGAAGAGAGCGCGATGACCAACAAAATTCCACACCTCAAAAGAATGCAGGCCTGTATACGTTGTACGGTTTTCCTTCCAGACAGAGCCCGTGCTGAACATCAAAACTCGCCGTTCTACATGGATCGTAACACCAAGGAACAATTAGCAGCGGAGATATCTGGTCAAAAATTGCGAGCCACATGTGTGCAACGCGAACACACACGTGAGGTCTTATGCGCTCTCGCGCCACGAGTGGTCTCGGCTCTATCTCATAAGTTAGATGACTGTACACACATTGTATGGGTCTCAATAAATCATGTCGTCTTTCCTACACACTCTACACATTCTGTTCGCTCACAGCCTACAGAGACACAGTGGTCTAATACAATAACTTATACATCAGATTATTAATATCAAAGAAAAATTAATATATACAATTGCTATGAAGCGTTGCTCAGAAATACCAAAACAGATACCCCATTTTATTAGCCATTTGCCTCATTCCTCTATTTACTCCTGTCAAAAATCGATTGTGTATATGTTATGTATAAGTACTGTTCCCGTTTCCCTACCTCCAGGCCCTCCCTCATCTCCGCTCTCTGGTTCCTCTCCTATCTACCTCGGTGCAAGGTAGTGATGCCGGTGAAAACCTCAGGAGCGGTCACCCAGGACGAGGGGAAGCCCGAGAAACATACCCAATCAGCGCACCTTGTAACTCGAACACTCTAACTGCGAACACACGTTCACAATACTAACCAAGGGCAATATTGCACTAGATACCATACTGTCAGCTACAGGAAATCGGCCAAAAGGGTCTGTATCTTGCTCGTGACTGCCACTCCAGACTGAGTCGCGCAAGTTGCCAAGATATTATTGGTCCATACCAATCGAACGGTCATAAAACCAGGTCGTCCGCCTACCTTCCTCTACTGCTTCCTTCCAAGATCTACATCCCTCTACATTATACTCATTTTCGGCCTCTCATCGTGTCTCCTCGGTCATGTCAGGCCAACCTAAGATGTCTCTTTTCGTCTCTATTCAGTGGTTCGGCCACAATGCAACTTTCCCATTTCGGCTCTGCCTCCGCCTAGTAATTATCCTAGAGACCTAGATCGCGTCCTTAACACAGCCTCCCTGCACTCTGGGCTAAACTTCTAATTGACTACAATAACTCACACACAGTACATCGCTGAGGCTAGTGTTCTAGTGTTCCTGGGTATCTGTTCATGAATCAATAGCACTGGACACATCCCATCCCCTGACGGTGAACATGTTTCGACGAGTACCGATATCCCATCCACACATCTTGTTGAAACAGTTAACCCAACACAGACAAAATGACAAACTTTAGTCTTATACGGAAAAGTCGATAGGCTTTCGTTCCTCTGGGGAACATGAATATCAAAATTCCATGGCAAATCCAACATGATTTGAGACAAGTAGTGTTGAATCTGGAACAACAGCTGACAGTGCGGCACAAGACGAGGCGATTCTTCATACACCGGCGTGTCGGGGTTTTCATACTTTGTGGGACAGCGCTATTTATCGACTTGTAAGCAGAGAAATGGACTCTTCATAGGGACACAGGCTGCGCCAGGTAATAAGTCCCAACGCACTGACCACGGTGGTCATACTCAAAGAGCAGTCTGCGCGCCTGGTACTCTCTGTCATAGCGAGACCACATCTCCTCATCCGCCACTCGAACTGCGGTCTGATTAGGAGACAGGTCTCTATAGCGGGAGATGAAAATGGTATTGACCTTTCATGTCCTTTGATGACCAATTTGCCAGGGAGCAAGGGCCAGTCGCTGCACACAGAAAGAGACAGGGAAGCTAGCGACATCGGTATTCTGCAAGAGACGGGGAGGAACAAGTTTAAATTAAGGTTTTGTTGCCCCGGTCAACAGACAGATATCTTCTTCGCCCATGATTCTGAGCACGTAACTCACCTTGCCATGTAGCCCAGATCTACCTGTGCACAGGCACGCAGTTCTCACTTACTGAAGGACTCGGCGCGTGAATGGAATCAACGTGAGTTATAACATTCAACTCCTCTTTGTGTGAAAGGAAGCTTCCAGTAAAAACACGCAACTTTTCTAGCCACAAATTTTTACCCATCTCAATGGATTCTCTGGAATAGACTCCCTCTCCATCTCCAAAAATTGTCTGGCCAAAACAACATCGCTGCATTGAGTGAGTTCGAGATCTGAGATACATTGTCAAGAGGTTTTTTATGCGGTGAAATTGCGAAAAATATAGACTACTATGCGTTGTATGGTACACATATAGGGGACTGGCATTCATCTACTGTTACTTCTCTCAACACACATCTAAGTCAAAACGTCCCCCATAAAACCCTGGTCATTGTTCACACTCCAGTGCCAGATAATTCCGGTCTCACTCGGGTAGAAGAGCTCAACTGCGTCAGTAATAAGTAGTCCTAGCTTAGGTGTGATTTTCTCTTGCTGTTTTTTGTTTGACAGAGAACCATTGTTTTTTTCCCCTGTTCCCAAGTGCTGCTCGACGCCACCTCGAGTCCTGCTGCCAGCCACCAGGAGCGTGAATAACTATCGCAAGCCTTCCATTTTTGTGGAATGCTTTTAAGTTGACTAAAATCGGCTTTTTTCTTTATTAAACTTTGTTAAAAGACTGAATACATCTGGTCTCTTGCCATTGTAAGGTCCCGAACTTTGACCGCAGCTTAAACATATAAAGCTTAAAAAAAAAAAGGGAGGGGGCTGTGCGGGAGATCCTATCCGGCAGATTCTGCAGTGGAATAAACGGGGGCCATATCATGAAGGATTACAAGCGATTAATTCTGAAACAGTATGGAAGCCAAAGGCCTTTCTCCTTGCCGTAACCAACAAGGTGAGTTTCCCTTTTTCATTTCTGCTTCTTCACACATGCCCCAGTCTCAGCGTGAGTCGTAAGCGATGCTAATGTAAGGGGGGAGGAAGGCCGACCAAGATTACGTCCAAAGAACAGCGATCAGCAACGTTGGGGGGCTGGAAGGGCGCGTGGGTGTAAAGCCAGCCTAAACATTTCCGCCTTACTCTATCGGACGCAAATCTGGAATCACTCCTCCGTGTAGCCGTGTTTTTAGAGATTTGGGATATCAGGAGGAAACAAGAGAGAGAGTTTTATTTGCTGCGCTGCGGGACACACTATTTCATGTATAAAAGACATCAAAAAGTGCATTTTGCATGATAGGTCCCCTTTAAGGTTTCAACAATGAGGATTATACAACTCCCATAAGCTTCTACTATACCTTTTCGTCTTTATGCCAGTAAAATGTGGTGGACTGACAACTCAGAAAAAGATGAAGCAAAACTATAGTTGGGCAATAAGGATACATTATTTCTTGTTAAGTAGAACAACGTGGTTAAACCTTTTAAACTCTCTTTCTTCTAACTTTTTTTTCGTGAAAATGTCAAGAATTTAACAACAAGGTCAAGGTTGATTGAAAATCAGATTGGATAAAAAGGCCACAGTAAGCAAGGGCTGTCACAATCTACATGTCACAATCGACAAAAGCTTTGGAGTGAAAATAATAGATCAGGCCTTAAGAAGAGCAGGGAAGTAGCCATGGAGGCATGGGAAGAAATGGGAGGAAGTAGACAAATATTATATGGTATAAACCGTGGGGAAACCATTTTGCACTTAGTTGTTTTAGGTTTTAATCACTGTTTCACTTTTGTGGGAGTTCAAGGTCAATATTTAGATTTTAAATTGGAGTTTTGAAATTCATATATTGATTATGTATTAGTCCACCTTTCGGATTCTTTTACCACTTTCCCCGCCCTGTTGAAATACTGTATAATGATTCATTTATTATGCGCGAAGGCGTGTGGCATAGTGGGTTGTGCGTAGGTGTTTGGATCAGGGGGTCACAGGTTCAAACCCGATTGCAGTCAGCATGTCGTTGTGTCCCTGGGCAAGACACTTCACCCCAAATTGCTCCTGTGGGGATTGCCCACAGTATTGAGTATGTAAGTCGCTTTGGATAAAATCGTCTAACAACTAACATGTAATGTAATGTAATTATATACCTGCTGACCTAAAACTCATGTTGTTTGGATTAGCCAATTAAAAATGGTCAAGTTTTAGTATAAAATGTAATATTTCTAAATCACTTGTGCAACAGCCTCATGATCAACAGTTATTGTTATGTTAACAGTTTCCAGGCTTTGAGCATCCTGCTGATCTGTGCGTAATACTCTGCACCAAAGATGGTTCAATAGAAACTATGTGACACAAGACATTACCTAATATACATATATAGTATTCATAGACATGTTGTATGCTTACATGTCATTACATTCTGGATGTAACAAGTGTTTGGTTTCAGGGTGGCGCTCTAATCAGAAATGTCATACATAACTTTCCATCATAGCTTCACAGAAGAAGCATCGGGATCCTCTCAATGGCTGAGCAAGCAGGCAATCTGATTGCTCACTTGGCTGAAAGCTGCATGCCTACCAAAGGTGTGAAATCAGTGTGATGCTTGCTTCATCCTCTAATCAACCCTACGGCATCCCAGCCAAGAGCCATGTAGCCCAGCAACACTGACCAGAGCTCATAGGACCTTTATAATATATCTCCACCACAGATTAAATAGGATTCATGTGTTATATTTTTTAGCTTTGTTTGTTCTTTGTTCTTTTTCCTTGAGTGATCACAGTCATGAACTCTATTCCTGTCCACAGACTGACATGCTGACTAGTCACATACAAGCTTCGGCATTTATTCTCCTGACTAACTTGTGATGCAATTATTACTGACTGTCCTCAATGTCAAAATGTAATAAACCCACCAAAATTTTTTGTATTAAATTAATTCCGCAAATTCAATTTTTTATTTGCTAATGATACTGCAGCTGATTGATATGCACTCATACTCCATTGATGTAACAGCTTAAGCATGCAAAGAAAGCCTCAACTAAAAATAACAGGGTGTTTTTGTAAAGAGAGGAGAGAAAAGAGCGGATGTTACCCGTTAGAATTAGGCAATGACAGCCGGGACAATGACAAATATTAGGAGCAAATGGGAGTTTGTTTACATGGGCAGCAATGATTGCCATCTGTGGGCAGTCACCTTCATGACACAGACTCCTCCAGAGGCACATTGTATACTAGGAAGAACGTAGAATATGAACAAAGAAGACGCACAGAACAGAGAAGATGTAGAGCTCCTACACAGCTCCTGTTACATCAAACCTATAGACTTAATTTCAAAGGATTAATATTGGAGAACCACAGCAAGATGGCCACTTTTATAATACTTTAAATACAATGTATCATCATTTGGGATAAGGATCTACATTGAGTTGTGTACATTCCTGGATATCATGTCTTGTGGAAGAAAAAGGACCTTATATTGAACATGTTTGCTTTTCTTTTGTGTTTCTTGTGCTGTGGGACACTGAAGTGAAACAAGTCTTGTTCAGATTTAAGAGAGCCCCCACACAAAAAGGTAGGAAGAGAGTCAGAGTGAGCTGGCACCAATAGGGAGAAACCAGGAAGTGAGCGTGGTTGGCTGTGTTGGCTCTTGCTGCTGCTATGGAAACAGCATGACAGAGCAGACTGACTCTGCAGAGGCAACACTACATGTGCAAGCTCCCAGCATGCACATTATACACACACACACACACACACACACACACACACACACACACACACACACACACACACACACACACACACACACACACACACACACACACACACACACACACACACACACACACACACACACACACACAAATGATTAAGCTTTGTTCATATCAGTACAATGAGAAAAGAAAAATGTGAGTAGTGAGACATTTTGCAAGAACTGCTAAAACACACCTGCCCACACACGCTACACACACATGTGAAAGAGTGTAGCACTATTCAATAAAGTGCATCTTATCTTACACACTAAAAGAAGAAGTGTAAAAAGTATTTAGATTTTAGTTAATTTTAGTTGTAATTCTACAAGGGCAAAATGTATGTAAGAGACCTGAATATAACATTCTTCTTAAGATAAAGTACAAAATAATTATCAGAAAATGCAGTCAAAGTAACAAAAGCTCAAATATAACAGCTTTCCGATGATTTAATTGTGTTTCATTATTTTTGCCCTGCTTACAGTATCGCAATGTTTTAATCTTAACAGTTATCATGACACGTATCATATCACCAGCTTCTTGCAAACACAAAACAATAGTAAATGTTAACCCTGTTAATGTAACGGATATTGTATTCTAAGTATAGTCCTTGAGTAAATGCACTTAGTTAATGGTGTCTTTCCTAATTTCCCCTTAAGTGTTCTCTTGTCTTCCATCTGCTCTTAATAGAAAGTTTGTGTGTGATCTCGGGAGGGTGAATTCCCCAGGGTCCCATGACAGCCCTCACTTCACGTGCAGCCTTGCCTTCACCATAGTAACCGCTGCCATAGAGACCGTCTCCAAGGAGCCGGGTGTATTTTTACTCTCTGTCTCTCTCTCTGTCATAAAACAGAACATGCTGCACTCAGTGGGCGATCACTCCACATTAGGCGACGCTTTACACAGACTCAAATATCTCAGACACCTTTATAGCACCTGAAAATACTTTGCTAGAACAGCTTCTCTTATCCTCACTTTTTTTGTATAGGTGTGAATGCTGCACAGAACTCACCCCAGGCTTCTGCACTTTCTCACTATTAAACAGTCACACACTGTCACACGCATGCAACACACATAGAATGCCCTCACCATGAAGTAACAATCACACAAACTTGCACACAGACTTCTGTAGGTCATGATTACTCTGTAATGGTGAGAGAAAGTGGAAGACCCTGTTTCACATCCCAGTGCTTCACATTGTCAAGCAAATCCCTGAGCAGTGTGTCAGTGTGTGTATGTGTGTGTGAGACTGTGGATGTGGGAGGCAGTTAGCTAACAGCTTGTTCTATGTTTTTCACATTCATTAAATAACCACTTACGGCAGTTACCTGCACCTGTACACACATAAGATACACAGCTATTCTGTTCTGAGCTAGGATCATGTATACACTTCCTGTTTTAAAAGCCAGGCTTTTACTTAACAGTAGAAATATGCTATATTAGTTTTGAGTCATTGTCCATACCTCAGAATTATCTACAATTGTTGAATGTTATTGAGGTTTGAATAAATTGAGAATGAGTTTGGATTGAGATGTTGCAATGTAAATTCAACATTATGGGTATTTTGTAGCCTCACAGCTAATGGTAACTGGGATATTATAAAGACACTATCACATTAACCATTAATAAGCACACAAAAGAAAAGAATACATGATGTCATCCTGTTCATGGTCACAAGAGAGCGGGAGCAAAATTGACAAGTCTGCAGACTATCACAGGGCGACAAACTGTGTATATATTGAACCATTCACACTCATGTACACACCTACGGGCAATTAACTCAACAGCTACCCTATGGATTAGAGCTCCAACAACTGGACAGTCCATTGATTAGTCAATTGAAAGAAAATAAATGGGCTTTTGTGAAGATAATCATTGTTTAAATACCCTTACTTAACATAACTTACTCAATATTAAAAGGTTTTAGTTTCTCAAATGTGAATATTTGCTTGTTCATAAGTGTTCTTTAACTATATTGTATTGTACTATATTGTGATAAGTAAATGGTTAATTAATGCTTACTTTATCCAAATGAGGATATTTGCTCTGTAGTTTAAGATAAGACACAAACCGTGGTAAGATTCTGAACTCACAACTATCCACCACTCTTCTCTAAGAGTTTTTGCAGCTGAATTACAAGCATCACGAAATTAAGATTCACAGTCAGGAAAGGGTAACCAACAGTCATGTTAAGTATTCTAACAAACGACCAAAGGTCTCTTTTCCTGGTGAGAACAATACATTCATGAATCACTACACAACTCTTGATGAATCATGGTATGCTGCATTGTCATTCGCAGCAAGTCCAATCTGTATGCCACAGTGGCTCCAGGTGCCTCTTCTATAAAACCCAATGACCCTTACATCACTGACACTAAAAATAACACTGGACGAACACAACAAAACAGTGAACAGCTGACAGCTCACCTGAACCCAAAAGATGGGAATCAATTCTGCTCAGACGCGCAAATGAACAAACGCACAAATGCACCAAATGGGTCAAACCAGTGTTACCTAAACAAGAGTCCGGTCACAGAATGACCTGGAAAAATATGTTTTCCCTCTGTACTGGAAAAGTTGGGGAGCTAGTTGCCTTCAGTGACAAACACCAGCAAATGAAAGACAGAAAGTTAGATAGAGAAACAGTTGGATGTATAAATAGAAAGCAGCAGAGACAAATAAAAAAGCTTCCAGGCAGAGAAAGGCAGCGGGACAGAGAGTCGCCTGTCAGACACAAACATGCCCCTGTTACTGTTTCTATTCTGTCATTGAGCACAGTGTGTTCATGTGTCACCTTTTAAGGAATGTTCTAGAAAGGAGAGTTAATTACTCAATTCCATTTTTGTCCAAAAAATGAAAGTATTTGCTGCTTTCTTCTGAAATATATCATTTTAATTTGAAATGGTTGAGATGTATTGATTTGATTGACAGACAGGAAATATGTTAAGGGCGATATTTATCTGGGAGGGTTTTATAGTATGCATTATAACCACTAGGCCTTCATCTGATGGACATTTCAATCCATATTTCACCACCAGACGATCCTAACCCCAATAAGGGGTTGCAAGATCAAACTGAAGGGCCCCAAGATGGTTATCAAGAGAGGACAGCAGCTGGTTCAACTGCTCATTGGTGAACTTGTGCAACAGATGAAAACGGGTTGCAAGTAGACAACTTAAAGTGTAGAAAAGTTTAAGACAAATACATCGGCATATTTATTATCAAACTATGTTATTGCAACCGAAATTAAGGTAATATTTCAGTATAATGGATGATTAACTTTGAAGACATTAAGTAGTTCATGAGCATACTCATGGGACGAATCAGATGATAAAATACGAACATTAGGTCAGGTTAAAATGTCATTCATTAGAAAATGAAATTTCCATTGAATTCAAATTAAACAAAACATAAACATGTTATGACCTCCTAAAAGAGGGGTGTGCAGGCCGAGCCAGAGCTCTATGACTTGTTTGCATTTTTACCACACAGTGATTTTCCCTCATCACTGCTCAGGTGGTTATATTTAAATACCTCTGCTCATGACTTCTTCTCAGTGATGTCTTTGCTCTCTCAATAAAGTTATAGAATACAAAGTCCTTATGAACGTCAACTGGCTCTTCACAAACATTTCCAGACCCACTTGTTTGATTTTTCATCTCAAGGCTTCTCTAGCCCAGCTGTTCCTCAGTATTTCGTGAAGCTCAAGACTTTATTTGAGCTTCTCCTCTCCTTCTGTCAAGTCTCCCTTTCTCTCCCCCTCTCTCTCACCCCTGTTTTCAGGCCAGTCTTTTATTTTTTGTAAGTCTCTGTTCTTCCAGGGTTGTGCTCAGTGGCCTATTTCTGCCTTAGATGTCCCGGCACATCTTTTCTCTCCGTCTTCTCTCCTAGGCTTCACTCTCTTCTCTCGCTCTTCCTTCGTGTGTCTGCTTTTAGCTCCCCCAACCCCCCCTTCTCCCCTCCCAACAAGAGACAGGAAGGGGAAGCCATCTCAGATCGAGAACAGTACTTTTTTTATTTCCTCTCTACGGAAACATCTCAATCTATATCCATTTATTCACTGGAAGCATAAACGTATGGTCTCGTCTTTGAGAAACCAATACATCTCCAAGCTATGTTCTCTGGTCTCAATCATCAGTAGACAGCCAGGAGATAAAGTAAATGATAAGTTTACCTGCCATTTTGCAAACGTAAGTTTGTCTTTTCATACAGACTATACTCCTTGACCTAGCACATGACAGATACAATACATACAATGTATTATATCTTCATGTTCACATCTTAAGGTCTGTTTTACAAAATAAACGAGTTGTCATGTTTCAAACTTAAATATTAATATTAGATATATTACTTTTTTGTTATTAAAGTTGGAAAATGTTGATTATAAGGCATACATGTACTGTACCACACGTTGTGCCAGCTCACCAGCTTGAGTAGTTAAAAAAAATACTGAAAAAAAATACAAACGCTTAAAAGATGTTTAGAATGTAAACATGTATTCATTCAATGCGACCCCTATGGTAAATAGTAAGATAAACATATTTACTCTACTATAATGTATCTGTCTGTTATGTCCAAAGTAGGACAAACTGTCAGACATTAAGTACCGGTATACAGATTCAGGAAATAAAGGGCATCTACATTTAGAGATAATACAGATTTGTTCTGTACACAGAATTAACTTTCTCTATCTGCCAGTGCAGAACTCTGTCAGAAATGTGACATTGGTTACATGCATGTCGGGGCTGGAAATCAAACCAGGAACTCGCTGGTTGTCTGTCTGTAGACGGATGTGCCGATCGCCAAATGTTTAGCTGTTACTGAGACGGATATTCAAGATAATAAAGCTGAAAACAATACATCATATTTTGTATGTTTCCTCGCTGCAACAGGATTTTTAGTTTATTTTGTAAAGCCAAATCACACTATATGAAAATATCAAAGCATATATATATATATATCTGTAAAGCGTCTTTGAGCACCTGTAAAAGCGCTAACAAAATAAATATATTATTATTATTATTGTTATATTGAAAAACATATGTGTGTGTGTGTGTGTGTGCGTGTGTGTGTGTGTGTGTGTGTGTGTGTGTGTGTGTGCGCGCGTGCGTGTGTGTGTGTGTGTGCGTGTGTGTGTATCAGTTAGGTATTTAAGGTCACCTTGCCATGCTGGTGTCCCAGCAGCTAGTCAAACACACAGAGCCCAAAGGAAAGGAAAGCAGAAAGACACACACACACACACACACACACACACACACACACACACACACACACACACACACACACACACACACACACACACACACACACACTACTTCTCATGTCTTACAGCTTGACCTAGAAGCGTTAAACTATTCATAGATAACTCTATAAACAGAGTGACACTTGTAAAAAGTTTTAGTTTCTTTTAATTTAACATCTTGAAGACTGAGTAATGAACCCTCTGTCCTTGAAGTGCAACATACAAAATACCAGGAAGGCTTGGTTTTGTAGGATATGTTTCATGTGTCACTTTTGGAATAACTGCTGACCTCCCATTTTCACGTATGCTGTCAGAGCCCAGGAGTCACACTTTACTTATCACAACATACAATGGCAGAATTAAAGATAATACTTTAAGGGAACCTTAACATTCACTTTTCTTTTAAAATGTGTGTCTCAAGTTTATAAATCAAAATGTTCCTCAGCCTGGCGTTTCGTAGTTCATAAACAATGACCTGGAAGACTTTATAAAGCTTCATGGATCTGACTGCAGTATAGGGCAATCACTCTTTATGGACCCTTAACCTAAACTTAACATAGTATGATCTTAAAATCCTCAAACCAAGGCTTAACCCTAGAACAATCAGGTAAGCTGTGGTTTTATTCAGCCCCCATTACACAGCGTGATGAAAACAGAGCGTCCTGATTGCAAGAGAGCGGTTCACCTTCACCTGAAAAACTCTCTGTGTACACACTGAGAGACCTGCGGCTATTTGGAACAACCTCTCTATCCTTCTGTCATCCCTCCCTTTCTCTCTCTCTGGCCAGGAGTCAATTTCTCTTTTTTACTGCCAGCTGATTGCTGTGCATGACTGTCTGGATCTCTATTCATGCGTCCGCTCCATCTATCACCTGCTGCTTCCTCTGTCTCCCCGCTATCCTCTCCTCCCTTCATATTCCTCCCCTCTCTGACTAAAAACAGATAATAAACCCTGGCTTTTCATCTCAGCATCAATATCTTTCAGATTTCTGCTTATGCCCGTGTCCTTACGCAGGCAGGTCAGGTTGATATAAGGTCACTTCAACACTGAATCACACAGTCTACTGCGGGAATCAAACCAGCCACGTCTAGTTACACACCAGTCTCTCCTAAAATGAACTCGGCTGTACAGTTTGCAGGGTTTTTTCAGATGTTTTTCTCACACTGCACGACAGACCCCATTTGCATAAACACCCTTTAGTAAGTTTTTATCCCTAAAGCTTTCCTTAACAGTCCGTGGAAATTGCACTGCGAGCAGTTGCCAAGGTAACCGGGGACTCAATTGCCCAACATTACCATAAAACACTAATTAAAAAGCCCTGGCTAAGAGCACCATTTTGACAGCGCTGCTGCACCAGTCCCTCAGGTGAGGAAAATGGACTGGGAATGGAAATCATTTCCACACCCGCTGCCTAACATTTTGTAATTCTGTGGCCTGAATGTAAACTCATTGTATCCAAGTGTAGGTGTACAATGATTGAGTTAAATATGCATGTCCAGATCAGAGGTGCCAGGTTGTGGACTTTACATCATTTTCAGTGAACTCGATTTTGTACACAAATATCAGAGTTACCAGCATACCAGCAGTATTGCATCACTTGATAGCCAAAGCACATACTAAACATTGTGTGGACACAAGTAGTAAAAGTATAGTAGGCTACTGTGCTGATCCAAGGCAAATGTCAGAAAATGTCTGTTTTCTGGAGTATTGACGGGAAATAGCAGAATGAAGGGACTGTCCTCGTGGCTTAAGGGTTTGAGATGCTGACCATTTAATCACATCATCTGGACACCAGTCAGGAACCTTTGTTGCATGTCATGTTTCCTCTCTCAAAACATATACTGTCATTTCTGTACCTCTACTATGAAATAAAGGCAAAAATGCCTGAAAGAATACTTAAAAGGAAAAGAAATAAAATTACTAGAACAATGAAATATCCTGTCAAGTTGATGAGCGACACATGTTTAGTCATGTGTGTGTTGCACTTTTGACCAAAACTCTTTTCCCACACTCTGGTAGTTATTTTACAGGGTAATAGTGTCCTTGAGATTAAAATGTATCCTTCAGAAATGTGAGGTAGCCAACCTACTTGAGGGGAACTCTATAAAGTATTCTGATCAACCTTCAAGTGCTCCATTAATGACAAACATGCCATAATGATCTTAATGATACAGGAAGGCCTTTGACCTCTGGCTTCTCATTTGAATCCATTACGGATGCAGATATATATATATATAAGAGGCTTAACAATGATTGATATGGAGCTGCGTATTCACCTATGACTCATTATAGTTAACAAGAGGAGGTTTATTTTTATACTTTTCAAAAATAAAAAGAGAGATGATGCATCATCATCTGTACATTGCATCCATCAGAGTTATCTTCTCACCACCAAATCAGCACCCTGACACCCTGCCTGTCTGGAAGTCAGAGCGAGGAGGCAGCTCCATGACAACACCCTGGTGTTAAGCCCACTAGTCACGACAGAAATGCGCCCAGCTAAATGTTTTAACACGATGCCATCACCACGGCGACGTGGGCATCACAAGGCAAATTCAGGGCAGTCAGTCAAGGGTGAAACTCTTCCCTCCCACTTACCTGGGCACCGTCAAAACTTCAACATCACGATTCAATGCACTTTAGAAGGAATATAAATCATGTATTGTCCTTGGAGAACACTCTTTCAAACGAATGATGAATCAAACGTTTGTTACTGCAGGATAATTTAACTTCAATTCTGAACCTTCACACTAAGGCTGCAACCGTTTTTGTATACAAAAGGAAAACGTCATTGCCACGACTGCCATACACAATCTGTACTTGCTATTTATCACTCCCCCTCTCTCCCTGCTTCTCTGTCTTCTTCTCTCTGTTAAAACTTCCTTATCTGTGGTGCTGACTTCTTCACCAGCCTGTAAAGCTCCATCATCACAGTTTGTCTGATGAGACTTTAAGCAGTATGCTTTTTTGGTAAAATATCACCAGTTCAAGCTCTCAATCTGTTATACTCATACATCTATTTGTATGTCCATTCATCTATAATCTATGTCATCAGTGTCATTGAACATATTTAACATACTGCATATGAATACCTCAGCTACAACACATAAAAACATACATTTTGTACAAATTATAAAATGTGCAAATATATCCTAACCTGGTGTTTGGGACCCCTTAAATGTGTCACAAAATGATTCTGAGGCTTGTTGATATGACTAATGGAAAGGGTCCATTATGGAGGTTAGAGGGGAAAATCCCTCTAAAGCACAACACATAAATATCTAGCTTTGGTGCTGCTTCATTTGAAGGGTCCACAAATCAAAAAGGTTAACCACTGTTCTGTGTTTGCTTTAGTTTTATTCTAAAGGGAAGAATAACATCAAAATGCATCAGATCACTCACTGAAAAATATCCACTGTAGGGTCACATGTCAGCAGCCATAATTGAATTGCAAATGAGCGCTGCAGACTGCTTGTTGGGGGCAGCAGAACGCCATGCAAGAGCTGCCATGCAGGCTGTGTACAGGACACCTATAGAGCCCGTAAGACCTGTGGGAGCTGGCCTACATAAACTGATAGATACTGCTCACCACAGAGAGAAAGAGAGACACACATGGAAACGCATGGACACACATTGACACACATGGAGACACACACACTCACACACACTCACACACAAACACAAACATACACACACACAGGGATGGGGAAAGTGATCAAAGTAAAAGATTTTCAGAGGTGGAAAACGACGTGTTGTGCCTGGAAAATCCATCGTCAGCAATCCAACCACTCACTCTCTAGCCCTGTCCCATACACAACATACACACACACAACACACTTAGTACATACACACTGGTCCGAGATCTCACGTGTTATGGAGAGGTCTATTAACATTCTCCACACATGGTTGACAAGAGTGAGCCTAGGGTCTTTGCTCTCAATGTAAAGAAAAAGCACTGTCAAAGTAAACGACTGCACCACATCTCATCCCAGAGATGAACTCGTGATTGCAAGAAAATCATTCAATGAAGCATCAATCAAATACTGTTTACTGAGAGATAATAAGATGTGTCTTTGTCTTACAGCACTTTGTCATAGTAAGCTTTATGCATGTAATATTGTTTGAAATATTCCAGTACTGACTGGTTGTACTTAGCTCTATGGGACATTTGTTGATATGCAGCGCTTATAAACAAAGCCAAACAGTAGCAAGTCGTACCAAATAAATTAAAATGTCATGTATCATTCAAGAGCAATAGCTCCTTTTATGTAATATAAGAATCTAAACCTGTTTGACATGCATAAAAGCCCCCACAGAAGAACATTTTCTAGCAGAAATAATAAAAAAAATCCCAACTGGGACTGATCAATGTAACAATGTCTTCCATTTTTCATGTTACTGTTGTGCGTTTCCCTGTTATGACAAGTGGAAATTCATAAAATGAAACAAGTGCATTACTACTGGTTGCTTTAAGGTGAGGCTTTTATTTTGTCTTTACTTGCTGTCAAAGCATTCATTACTTACTGCTACTGTAATGAAGGTGTGGAAAATAAAGTAACCATTTCCTCTTTTGATTATGGCAGGTTCAGCTCGGTTCGGGCAAAAGTAGATGACCCTAATCTCGCTCCTTGTCATGTACACAGCAGTGGTGGACTTCCACACTTGGCTAGCCAAAATCTCAATCGTAAATATATCATCTGCTTTGTGAGAGATTACAACTAAAAACACATGAACGAGCCACAATGTTACACTGGGTGACATGTTCCTTCATTAACTAGAAAACACACACACACACACACACACACACACACACACACACACACACACACACACACACACACACACACACACACACACACACACACACACACACACACACGTTTATTTTGAGTTGCTCCCACATACACCAGACAGCTGTCAGAAATATTGTCATTGCACCAAATCTGCAGCTGAAAATAGTCCCCAATGAAGAACATGTGCACAAGTATACTGTTGTTAAGAAAAATGTTGAGGGACTTTATTCAAGTGTTTTCATTTTATTTTACTTTATACTTGTATTCCACTACATGTGCTGTATGTTGAAAGCTGTACTTAGAATAATCAGTGATAGATAAAAAATAGCCCCATATTTATCAGCTGCAACAATAAAGTGATGTACACATGAATGCATTATTTTAACATAATATTGGAATATTCTGAAATGGTCCTTATATTTTTGATAGTTTAGGTATATTTTGATGCAGATAGTATTGTACTTAAATTTTTCAGCAGGAAGGGATGATGCTGATATGGAAAAGTTTGGGGAGACAGATTGTTGTAATGTTGGTTTGGGTATTGTCATTTGATTTGTTGAAAAATGGCCAGACTTCTCCTCTAAAGAAGAACTTATACACATGAAGACGTGGTGATTAAATAGGAAAAATCGTATTGAGTTGATAAAATGCCAAAGAGCAGCGAACCCCGGTACATCCAGAGATTAGCCATCTCTCAGTCTCTTCCTGTCTGATAGCCAATGATAGCCGAGCCGAGACAGACAGAGCAGGACGGAAGGCAGATGCTGTCCATTTACAGAGATTACTATCCTGCTTTCAACCCATTCTTCTTCTCTGCCTTTCAGTCTCACTCTGGTCTTTAAAAGTTCCTCATGACTCCGGCGATACGTAAGAAACTCCAGGATGCTACTGATTCCGATCTCACGCATATTGCAATCACACACCTTTCTAAATTTCTGTTTTTATCTCATCCTAGCTCTTTCATTAATGGAGGCTCTGGTTATTTTTTAATTCAATGCAATCACCATTATTTATAGACTCAATAACTTTAAATTACCTCCATGATAAAAGCTGTGAATTTGGGACGGATGAGAGGATGTTAAAGACGCTAACAGAAGCCTAAGGGTTGTTCTTTGTCAGCCTCTCACTCACATTCAAACATGTTGACGTACTCTGAGTTGTCTAACTAAGACCTCAGACCGGAGGCTGCCCGGGCCATTGTGAATCTAAAAGGAGACTGGGTCGCGCACGGCAACACGTGGACCAACCAGCACAGGATGCAGGGAGACCATCCTCCTCCTGCTGTCCTCTGGGAGAAAGTCATTCCTGGAACTGGGATCCCATTTCCAGGAATGACTGGATGAATTCATGTCATACATACATCAGAAGTATTAGTAGTTTTTAAATAATTGAAAGCATCTGAAAAGGCATCCTGCCAGCTGAGATGTTTCCCTTGGAAAAAATGTTCACAAGATGCCTCATTATGTTATAATGTTCTAGATTCCAGCTTAACTATTATAAAGCGAAAAATTGTATAAAAGTATAGATTTGGCCAAAAATCTAATCTTTCAAGGGTTTTTGTTTTGTTTTTGCAGAAAAGTATTTTGTTAAAAATCGATGTTAGATCTTCAATGTTAAAACTCACACCTGTTTCCTAAAAGGAATTTACTTATAGAACATTACAGCTTCGGTATTTATCTGCCGTAAAAAAAATCACTTTCCACAAAAACCTAGGATTTAATTTTTCTTTTTACTCAGTGAGTAAAAAAACTGCCTCAATTTACATCATTTTACAATCAGTTTAGCTTAAAGACACAGATTGTATTGAACAGAAAGCTGAAATAAGGCAAGGTGAGAAATGTCCTCCTTAGATTTAAATAAGTACTTGACTTCTCTAATGGAAGGGGTTGACACAATTTGAGGAATTCAATTGGAGTCATGGGTTCAAAATAAGAAACTTGTCCTTGGCTTTGGATACTATCAGGTTGAAACTGAACAGGGAAGAAACAACGAGACAGCATGGAGGAAGATAAAACACACACACACACCTCGCAGTATCAGCAGAAACACTGGGTCACACTGTGTGACACATTGGACAAGTGTGAAAGACTCAGCTTTGAGCACACACACACACACACACACACACACACACACACACACACACACACACACACACACACACACACACACACTGAGCCTATTGTGTGAAACACCTTGTTACAGTCCTGCCATGTTGTTTACCACTGCATGGTTTCCTAAGACTTCTGCCAAACTGTTAATGTGTCCACAATCCACATACATTTAGACTGCCACCATTAAATGTGTGTTGTCCTCCGAGAACCAACAGTAAGTATCATATGAACATATCAACACTATCACCCCTGAGAAGCTGCATTGTCCCAGAATGCACCGCCAACTATAGTTTGCATTCTCTATCTGCAATATCCTGGTTTGACTTCCTCCTTGGCAGAGACAGGTCATCATGGCTGATGCTCTTGTAGCTGTCAGAATAGATGAGGGGAGATTTTTTGTTGAGACAGAAAAATACCAGGAGCTCTGTGTCCTGTCCCGTCACTGTATCATACGAGAGATGCCTGGTGAGCCACAGCTGAGGACACCAGATCTTAAAGTGAAGCCTGGGGAGTCACTTGACCTGCCGCAACGGGAATTTAAAAAAGAAAATAGGGGTGCAACTAATAATTACTTTCATTTTCCTTTTTGTGTTGTAGATTGTGTTGATATAGATTAATCAGACCGAGAATACAGATTGTAAAAACATTACAAGATGTTCAAAGGTGTCAATGAAACAACTTTAAATGTCTTTTATAAAACCAACAAATAAACAGAACAAATCATCCACCAAAACGTCTCAAAACACAGTTGAAGAAGGGATGTAACGAACACTTATTTTGCTTGATGACAAATCTATACCCATTTTCTCCTTGATTATTTAATTAATCAATTGGGTTTTAGTGTCAGAAAAAAGGTTGTCACCTTTTCCCAGAGACCAAGGTGAAGATTCCATAATGTCTTGACCAGCAGTCCAAACCAACATTTAATTCAATTTTCAATGCCATAAAACCAACATTATTGCACTTTAAATCACTTAAACTATTATCAAAAGAGATCAATGTCCAAACAAACACCCCTTTTGCACTGATGACAGGCATTTGAAACAAGTCATTATGTCCTTATTACTTATGTTAATGCTCATCCTTAAGTCTCCAATGTCAACCAATGTTTGTATTTTGCCTGGAAAAGTTGTTCTCTTTCTACAAAAGCACACAAATCAGAACTATGACCGCTTCACGCCACAGACACCTGACTAGTTTTACCTAAAGGAATGCATAATGTACTATAGGAGGACCATCCCGGGCGAAAATAGAACTGTAAGCATTGGATGAAGTTAAATAGTTCACACAGAGATTCATTTTCTTGTTAGAATGAAGGCTTATAGGAACAGCATCCATGATCTCTTATTGGAGCCAAAGAATTATGTCACCCCGGAGAGAACAATGTGCATGATGCAACCATGGCAACACTGTCACCGAGGCTGGAGAAGGGACAGAGCGGATGCTCCCACATGAATCTTTGCTCGCAGTGAAGGAAAAAAATCACATTAAACTAAATGAACAAAACGGATTAGATACATTTATCCTGTGAGAGACCAGTTTGGAACAGTTTCATGGAGCCTGTGTGAGCTTAGTACAGTACGTGCCGTGGCCAAGAGGATAATGTTTCTGTCTGTTCCTCCTCCCTCCCTCCCTTCCCTATGCTTCTCGAAAATCCTGCAAAGGTTTCCTAACATGGATTTGGAAGTTGTAAGAAAATGCAGCAACATTGCATGACATTGTTAGCGTGTAGTGTCTGCTCAAACAAGACACACTGCTTCAAGTCAGACTCAATAATCCCAAATGGGAGAAAATTTGATTCCTGTAGGCCTGAAATAAGGATTTATGATTACATTAGATACATTTAAAAACATTTAAACTAAGGATGTTATTGTCTGTGAAAATATATATGTTATATATATAATATATATGTTTTAACTGAGTTATCTGTGAATTTCTTCCTCAATCATTTGATTAACTGTTAAGCGAAAATATGATGAAAAAGGTTTCAAAATGCATGCCTTAAAAAAACAATTATTTTGTACAGCCACCAGTCAGACACACATATATTGAGTTTATGATGAAGAACAAGAAAATCTACATTTTCTATACATTTTTGCTTCAGAAATGATTATGTTTTATTGTAAGAAACAAGTTGCAGATTCATTTATGTGTTGCAGCTCTATCCTGCAGCTATTCTTCTCAACTGTGCATCCATAGGCAGCACATTTTGTAAAAATATCCTAAACACATCCCGGTTTAGTTCTCCCCGTCTTGGAAGCCTTTTTTGGTCATATTCTTGCAAAGAAATTGCTAGTAAGTCCTTGTGGCGCTGACATTAAAGAAGTTCCAATATCTAGACTCAGTTAACTCAACGAGACTCATCACTTTCTCTCGCACGATTTGTGGCATCAACACAACTGACAACACCAATAAATCAAAGTCATAACCTCCACAATCATCATAACCCCTGAAAAACATTGCAATTCATCCTCATCATCACACACACACACACACACACACACACACACACACACACACACACACACACACACACACACACACACACACACACACACACACACACACACACACACACACACACACACACACACACACACACACACACACACACACACACCAGTATCTCTGTCCCCCTACCCTCACAGGGAAGTCTTACCCTTGGCCCGTCACCATAACGACGGGAGCCGGTTCCATGGATACAGTCACTAGGCAACCAGCAGCATCAGCAGCAGCGGAACAGCAGTGTCCTGTCAGAGCTGTAGTGGAGCAGCAGAGAGAGAGCCGTCCTCCTCTGGCTGGATGCAAGTTGCTTTTTGAAGAGGCAAAGTTAATGCGTTTATCGTGTCTCCGATCTGAAGCCTCTTACATTACACTCAACACTAGAGGCGCTTACTGCAATTTACACTGACATAAAAGGACCTACACTGGGGACTAAACTGGGAACAATTTGCGGATGAAAGGGTTTGTGATTATTAAAACTTTAAACATAACTTACATCTCGAATATGGACACTGCTTCTCTTTCTTAATCTTTCTGATTTTATTTCTCATTATAAGGAACTAATAATGAGAGAAGATATAACCATTTCAACGATAAATGCAATGTTAAATTGGGGCTCCATTTAACTATGTGTTTTTAATATTTGCTAATTTGCCCATTTTCACATGTGGTTAGATATTACATTACATATATCTTAGCTGACACTTTTATACAAAGCGACTTACAATAAGTGTAAAAACCATAAAGATTCAGACATATATGTGTTTGGTCCATACAATGTCATAAAATAATCAAATACAGTCCACGTGGCATCTTCATAATTGTCCAATTCAGTGTGAAAGCCAAAGATATTCACTGCCCAAAAAAAATGACATTAAGGATTTATCGATGATCAAACCATTTCTGTTAAACAGACCAATCAATGGACTAACCCATCAGCTACTAACAGCTGGAAGAAAAGCAACCACAGACACCTAAAACCAGCTCTGAGCAGTGGAGGAAGACACAGCTGGATACTTAAATGCTAACATATTTAAAATATGTTTAAGGAATGAATTAAAGTGAAAGCAGCACTAAAATTTGCAAGACTTTTGCCTCAAGTTGATTTGTGTTGAAGGTTGAAATACCACACACACAAAGAAATCAACTTTAGGGACGCAATTTCAGACTTATATGATTTGATAAGAGGGGGGTTTAACCCACAGATGTTGGGTAAATGTAAAAGAATAAAGGTACAACATTTACCTGTAAATCTGTTTGGATCTAGCCATGTGAAAATGGAAATACCTACATAAACTACTTCAAGACTCTATTGCAGACATTGTGTGCATGTATATGGTGACAATAAGATTATAGATACAAGATTCAAAGGTTTATTGTCATAACATCTAAACAACTACGGTGTAGTTATGTAATGTATGAACTTAGTTTGCAGGTTCCTGAACAGTGCAATTACAAGACATAAGAAAATAAATATAAAAAACATTCCCATAAGAGTACATTCTTCCAGGTAATGTATTGTTTTTGTTGATGATATTACTGTAGGGCACAGTCTTAATAATCAGTTTAAAGTCTCCAAAAATAAACTACCAAGTCTGCCACATCTATAAGCCAACCATACTTTAACTGAATCCATACATGTAGTAGAATAAGGACATTAGGATATATGTTGTGTAGACCACAATCTTTTATTTTTGTATTTAACCTTTATTTAACCAGATAAAAAGCATTGAGATAAAATCTAATTTACAATGCTGACCTGGCCAAGAAGGCAGCAACGTTACACTGCTACATGAAACCAAAGAAAGAGACCAATACTGAAAACAGAGCATGGCCTGTTTTAAAAAATGATACAACATAAGGCTAATAGAAGTGACCGCAAAGCCCAGATGAAATTAAATGTTTATTAATAGGACTCATCTTAGAGGCAGCACAGACAGAGAAGCTTTGAAATATGTTGCATTGAAGATCGCAATTAAATATTCCCTTTGATTAAAAGAAGCCCTTTTTTGCATGTAGCTGCCCGGAGTGCCCTGGCGCTACAAGTCAGAAAGACATTCAGTATGTGTGCTGTTTAGTAATAGGACAACAAGAGAAATCACAGCACATAACCATGAAACATTACGATCCTGACAATTAAACCCTCTAACCTTGTACAGGTGTATAACAGCGGTAATAAAGCATTTAGCCAGATAGTTAACAAGCCTTTGTCATTACAAGCGTGACTGATACAGCTAAATAATGGGCCAGATAGGCTAATAAGCTGCAATACCTCAGGCTGCACGATTTAACAGGTGTGCGTGTGTGCGTGTGCGTGTGCGTGTGTGTGTGTGTGTGTGTGTGTGTGTGTGTGTGTGTGTGTGTGTGTGTGTGTGTGTGTGTGTGTGTGTGTGTGTGTGTGTGTGATAATATCTTATATGAGAGCATAAAGCTATCATGGCAATACTGCTGGGTGCAATATGTCAAGACAGGTGAGTATATGACACTGCATCATATATCATTTTCTCTCTCACACACATCATCTCCCCCCCCCCCCTACCCTGCAGTCATGGCTGTTTCATTAGCTCATCTTGAAAGGCCTGAAGATGAGGCTCTATGAAAGGATGAAGAGACAACTGTGATAGAGATATAAGTGGGGAAACATCTACATGCAGTAGACATTGCTAGACGTTGTTGCACATATTAGGTAATGCCATTATTTGTCGCATGATAGTATCCTTATTAAACATTTATAGCCATGAGAAAATCATGAGATGCATGTAAACCATATGTAGAAAATGTACGACAGCCGATCTACAGGACATGTTGGATATAAAAATGGCATTCTGTGCATTAATGTCAAGACTATGATGTCCTTATCGATATCAATGGGATTATTCATTAAGCGGTCATTAACACACTGAATGACAAGCACTGCAGCAGGTATGTGTCAACCCATGTTGCCTTACGTTGTAAAGTAGAGTAGTTATCCATCTGGCAGCCTGCTGGTGGCGGATCCGGTTCTATTTTTTTTTAAATCACTCAGGAGTTCCCTTTTAACACCACAGCGCCGGACAGCGATCAGTCTACCGGGACGAACCGAAACAGTGTGAAACCAGGACAGGTACCTGCGCTACCAGCCGCATCCTCAGGACCCCCGGGACGAGAAAACGGAGGAGGTGAGCACATCAAGCACTCCGGTAGGGAGACTCATATCGTTATCATTCGGTCAGGTTTAAATCCAACACACCGTTTTCACTCAGATCTCCTCGGAAGGTTTCTCTACAAGATTACCTTGCTCCGCCTCCATGTGAAAAAAATAAATGGAAAGCAAAGCCAAGATGCGGGCACACCGGGGAGGGAAAAAAGGTCAGTGTGCGGTTAAGAAAAGCACACGGGAGGAACGGATCCGTGACCGAGAGGAGCGGTGGCGGTGCCCTTCTTCTTCATTACCGAGCAGGGACGCACATACTGCATGAGCGCCGTAGCGAGAGAGAGATGGATACAGATGGAACGAGGACACTAGAGTAGGTGCGTTCGCGCGTGCGCAAGATTGTGCGTGCCCCTGTGTTGTAAAGTTGCGCGCGGGTGTGTGCAAGTGTGTGAGAAAGATGAAGAGAATGGCACTCGTCGTTTGCCGCACGCGCGCGCGCACACACACACACACACACACACACACACACACACACACACACACACACACAGTCCCTGAGACTGTTGCCATGCTGCCTTCATCTATCCCTTTGAGAAACATGTTTTTTTTTCTGTGGACAAAAATAGCTCAATGTCACTTTAAGATTGTTTTAAGAGAGTTTTAAACTGCAACCATATACAAATATACATGTATGGCTGTTCGTTAATGATTTGTGCTTAAATCAAACAAAACATAAACAATGTGACATTTTGATATAGAAATAATATGCACTGGTACAAAATATTTAGATACGTTGGACAGCAGGGGAGGTACATGAAAGATAATCAAGTCAAATAATAGTCAAATAAATTAAGATATTCTGACTTGCGAAATAATTCGACCTTTCTCATGATGCAACCTAATAGTGTCTCCCTTTATGCCACGTCCATATAATATTGCAGTTCTCAGAGTATAATAACTATTCTCTAATTTGGAGCAATAACGTCAATATCGGAGATGTTTCCGACTGGATTTTTCAGTAGCTCACATTTTGGCACTTAACAAATAAGAAGTGCAAAAAGTAAAGTCTCATATCAGCCAAAGTATGCCATTGAAGATAATCAGACCTATAGTGAATGAGTACACTTATTTTTCCAATGCAGAATACATTTTGATTCTCACATGTTCATTTCTGCAACCACACAACTGTCTTGTTTGATGATGTGAATGCTCGCAATTTCCTTCCCTGAGGAGAGATTATCCTATTAATTTCTCAGATTCCACAAAGATCCTAGAGAAGAAATTAAACAACTGTTTGCAAAGGCTTGGAAGTGCTCATCATGACACAAACGGTCCTCATGTGTAAGATCTGTGGAGCTTTCAGTGTCACCTTTAATCAGGTATTCGGATCCAACCAGCCATCGCAGCAGTAACACTTTCAGGTGATCAGATCCGTGTTTGAGAGTCAGTTTGCAGAAACATCACAGACATTATCAGCAACTGTCCCTGCTGCCAAAGTGTTTGGCCTAATGCCCGGGACAAATGTGTCCCTCCTCCTCTCCATCCTCCTCTTGACCGAGACTTTAGTTTCCAAAAATGAAATATGAATCCAAAAAGTAAAGGTGCCATCTATCAAAAGGGATAATCACAGTGTCATTGAAGCTTTAGAACTACAGCTACATTTTTTTAATTCACACCACAGGTCTAAGGGATTTTTCTTGCCATAACTTATCCTAGCACTACAAGCGACTGTACCTGTTGGAAGAGAGAGAATGTATGATGGCAGTCCAGAGGCTAAACATGAGTTCCATATAAACGGTTCTTGAGAAATCCAAATCATGTCAAATGGTGCATGAGAGTCAAATTGTAAAGCAATGTGTTCAGTAAGGCAGAAAGGAGCTATATAAATGCAAAATAAGTGTTGCCACTTTTATGATTGCATAGTTGTTATGGTTGCTCAAATGCAGAGGACCCTTGTTTTGTGATGGACATAATAGATGTTTAGTGCACAGCCAGAGCTCAAAGCATGGTACAGAGTGTTGCTCCTGCTGAGTGGGCTCCTGTTGGGAGGCTTCCTGAACCCAATCAGCACATCCACAGCCACCAGGAGGCCAGTTCAATGTGTTGCCTTGTATATTCGACGTGATGTCTAAATATGAGTTGCCAATTGCTCATTAGCTAAACTTCCTCTTGATGTACAATTTGCTTTTTATCGTATCAATATGTTTCACCTTGGATACTTATTTCAGACTGATCTGCAAATATTGGCAATGACATAAACATCAATATATACAAATTCTGCAAACTCCTGACTGTGTCCAATGGTGACATATTTCCCATTTCTTGCTTTTTGCACAAACCACACATGGCAAGGTAAAAAAAAAACATGATACCCCGTAATTACTCTGACATATACGTAAAGAGCTAATTGTCCTTATGTATTTATTGTTTATTTAATAATACATAATATAATAAATGATAAATAATAATATCCAAACATTTGGTCTATGCTGTAAAATGTATTATCTCTTCGATTTACACACGGCATCTATTGCACGTCTATCCGTCCTGGGAGAGGGATCCCTCCTCTGATGCTCTCCCTGAGGTTTCTCCCATTTTTCCCTTTAAACTGTGGGGTTTTCTCCAGAAGTTTTTCCTTGTACGATGTGAGGGTCTAAGGACAGAGGGTATCGTATTGTCATACTGATATTCTGTACAAACTGTGAAGTCCACTGAGACAAATGTAACATTTGTGATATTGGGCTATATAAATAAACATTGATTGATTGATATTTCCTATAGGGACAAGTACTGCACTTTAAATCACATTAACCAATAGCAGTTTTTTAAATGCCTCCAAATATGGGACTTTAAAATACATAAAACCTGAGAGTAAAATCCATACAAATCAGTACAAAAGTAGTATAATAAAATGATCATAACGCTCAAACAACTGGTCCTTCACAACATGACTCTCTAAAAACAGTTTTAGCTTGAGTTTAGAAAAGTCCTGAATCGTCCAGCATTGGCGTAACTCCTAGGGATACTGGGCTGAGATTAAAGAAGCAGGCATGAGGCAAAAATCCAGGACTATCAAGATTAATTTGTTTGGAGAAGATGCTGCATTTAAATGAGTGTGAAGCAATACATTCCTGGAAAATAGCCTTTATTGACTAAAAGTAGAGCCAAAATAAAATAACAATGATCAACTCAAATACATGAATGGTGTGACAATATTTGACCTGTAATGGCCCTGAAATAATGTATGCCTCAATGGGATGCTATAATAAAAATAGGGATTCCTTTCAAAAGGGGCAGTGTGAGTCAGGATTTGTATTAGAATCTTGTGATCTATATCCAAATAATGTAGACCATAGCTGATACTACAGGAGAAAGACCGGGCGTTTGGGAGGTCCTGACAAAAAACAAAAGGCTTCAATCTGAAGCTGTAAAATAAGTTTCTGAAGCACATTATTTGGCATTAAGTGCTCTGGACTTGAAGATAAAATAGGGTTTCTATCATGGCTTGAACTGACTTCTGACCCTTGATAAATTAACATAAGATGACCTTCAGCTTCACTTCACTCCAACGTATTCAACTCTACTCAAACAAATCACATAGTATCCTTATGCCATCTGTGCCAGTTGGCAGTGCCAGGCTAAAGCCCCAGTAAAACCCAGATGGCAGCGCTGGGACTCTCCAAGATTGACTGAGTTTAACAACAGTCTGGAGAAAACAGGAAGCTGGCCAGCCAGGCACTCTGTCAGTCAACAAGTAATCTCTCTCTCTCTTCCTGGGATAAGGATTTTTCAAAACCCATACAAATTGATAAAACTCCAATCCAAAAATCCTGTCTTCAAATGTTAACAGCAGGGATAAAGGGTCTTTGAGACTAAATAAAGTTCACGCCCAAGTCCTGTTTAGCAGCTGGAACTGGGTTTGTTGCCTGGCAACAACTCAGAGAGACCTTGGGACTTTTTAGTCACAGTGTACAGAAGAAGTTTGGTTTTGAAAGAATGAAACATTTTCTTGTAATACAATAAAGGGGTTTACCTTTTTCCCCAATGGATGATTGAATGATTGTTTATTGACAGGATGGTAAGTAGCATATGTTAATGACTTGTGTCTAAATGGCTACAATGTATAGTTGTATCATGTAATACGTATGTTGAGGAATACTTGCATTTTTTTCTATTTTTCATTTCCTGTTGTCTCTAAATGCGCTCTTGCACTTTGATTACAGAAATGTAGTGCATCTTTTTATAAAAGCATTGAGCTAGAGGAGGCAACACTTTACAATGATTTGAAATCAATATGAAGAGCTTCACGATGTGTCTTATCTTTATGACTGACTGATTTACTCAATAGTCCAAACCCAAATGAAACTAATAAAAACATAATTGCTTTTAGCGATTATTTTAGGAATACCATTTTTGTATCATTGATCAATCTTCAATGTCAGTTGAACACAATCAAGTATTACTGAGTGCGAACGTTCATGTATAGTCATTTGCAAATTTTTCTTTTAAGGAGATGTTAGAAAGTCCAGAATCCTTTACTCCAAACAGATTTATTTATGAACATTTTCATTAGCTTAAAATGTAAGATGAGCCTTGTTGCTGACTTCAGGTGCAAATGTATCAGATGTAAAGACAATGCATAGAAAACAGATTTGACCGTGTGCATAACACTTTGGTGGGCCAAATTCATTTGACGTGAGCCAGGTTATGCCTACAGGTCCTATTTAAGGCAGCTTGGATTCAGCTGATTTCGCCCACAGGTCCTATTCTGGGCAGCTCTGGTTTAGAGCTTGGATCTGCTATAAAACATAGATCACTCTGCTGTACATGTAGAGACCTCGTCTATTTTTGGTACCACTACTATGAGTGATGGATGGAAATAACAACAATTCTCGTCAGGATTCCCATTTTGTGCAGTTTTGGACCATTTGGGAGTTAAGTCTTGGGTAACACTTTATTTTGAGAGTCCATAGTTAACACTCTATAAGTCATCAGTTGACATTTAGTAGCATGTCAACAGTGCATCAGTTGACATGTGTCAGTTGACATTCAACAGCACCGTTCAAACCGACAAGTAACTAAGCATTAGTTGATGATCAACAGATAAGCAACTAAAGTTCAGTTGACTATTACATTAAGCATTAGTTGATGATCAACAGATAAGCAACTAAAGTTCAGTTGACTATTACATTAAGCATTAGTTGATGATCAACAGATAAGCAACTTTAGAGTTGAGTTGACTATTACATTAAGCATTAGTTGATGATCAACAGATAAGCAACTTTAGAGTTGAGTTGACTATTACATTAAGCATTAGTTGATGATCAACAGATAAGCAACTTTAGAGTTGAGTTGACTATTACATTAAGCATTAGTTGAGCTGACGGAGTGTGGGCGGCAGTCAGAGTCACGTTAGATAGCAAAGCTCGTCGTGCGGACCGGTACTGAAAAATGTCTGTTGAACGCAGAGGAGACGTCTTTAGTCGTGTCGCTCCATTTTGAGCTCCATTTGTGGCTCCATACCGCGTCGTACGGTCGTGCACTGCCGGATGATAGCGTAAACTTTCAATTATTTCGCTGGACAAACTCGTAGTCTGCGAGTTGTGCGTTCGCATTGACGGAGCCGTTAAAGGCCAAGTCTAGCTGAGGAGACGGTCGATAGGTAGGGACTCGGAGCTCTCGTCGAGCTAGCGCTGTGCGGTGGCTGTAGATGTATGATGCAAGAGTTGGCAAAAAGTGAAGTGTGAACTAGTCAGGATGGTGGTGAAGCGAGTGTGTGCGAATAGTCGACCGTCGTGGAGTGATTTTCAGATGAGTGTGAGTGAGTGTGATGCGAATCAACTGCTAGTTGTCTATCAGGTTGAGTGTTGAGATCGCGTTCAGACGAAAATAGAACA
>NW_011352899.1:78119-81103 GCF_000735185.1 Notothenia coriiceps
TTGATGTAGAAGAGACATGAAGAAGAGGGGACACATGTTGATGTAGAAGAGACATGAAGAAGAGGGGACACATGTTGATGTAGAAGAGACATGAAGAAGAGGGGACACATGGTGATGTAGAAGAGACATGAAGAAGAGGGGACACATGTTGATGTAGAAGAGACATGAAGAAGAGGGGACACATGTTGATGTAGAAGAGACATGAAGAAGAGGGGACACATGTTGATGTAGAAGAGACATGGAGAAGAGGGGACACATGGGGGACACATGTTGATGTAGAAGAGACATGAAGAAGAGGGGACACATGTTGATGTAGAAGAGACATGAAGAAGAGGGGACACATGTTGATGTAGAGAGACATGAAGAAGAGGGGACACATGTTGATGTAGAAGAGACATAGAAGAGGGGACACATGTTGATGTAGAGGAGACATGGAGAAGAGGGGACACATGTTGATGTAGAAGAGACATGAAGAAGAGGGGACACATGTTGATGTAGAAGAGACATGGAGAAGAGGGGACACATGTTGATGTAGAGGTCTCTAACCTGGGCCATGTCCTCGTGTTTGCTCCACTTGACGGACAGCAGCAGCTTGGGCAGCGACTGAGGGAAGTTCTCTCTGCAGTCGTAGCGTAGCGTCCAGATCAGATCCTTCTCGTTCTCACACAGCTGAGAGAGAGGGTCGCGCTCCATGATCTCCTTCAGCTCGATGTGGAACTTCTTACCCCCGCGGCCCTGAGAGGAGGAATAATGAGGAAAGAGGGTGGGGAGGTAGAGGAGGAGAGGATGAAGGAGAGAAAAGGTGACAGGAGGGATGAAGAACAAAGTGAGAAAGGGATCAGGATGGAAAGGAAACGAGACGATTACGATCAGTGACTGTAACGGCCCGTCCACACGCGGCGTTGGAAGCTTCAAAAGTTGAGCAATGTTCAACTCTTGAAGCTTCTGAAGCTTTCGGAAGCGTCAGCCAATCAAATCATATGCCAGTACAAGCTCTAGCCAATCAAACCGCTGCTTGTGTGTCAGGGGCGGGAGATTCATGTGATTGGTTGTTGGTCGCGCTTCAGACACGCCCCCGGCAAGCTTTTCCAAAGCCGCTGTGTGGACGGGCCGTTACGCACCGATTCCCAACAAGGGGCTAGATCACTTTAAAACCAGAGGAACATTGGACATTTGGGGAAGCTCAAATGTTTTGAAAAGGATATGAATACAAAAAAATCCACAGAGAGTGAGTTAAAACGGGGCTTATGAGAGTAGTAACTTCTAAATGGTTGAAATAGTTAGCACATCATTTACTAAAATACAAGGCTGCTTGGATTGCAAAGAGTTTATTAGAGTAAGATTTGGTTGCAAAAAGAATTGCAACCTCAGTTTACGGTGATATTTTGACCACAGACTAGTCCAAAGTCCTGCATTCTTTATAGTGGAAACACAGCAGGAGAAAAACAATATGGCAAAGTCGGTCTGTTTCCAATATCGAGCAACCCCGGTTGAAATAGCTACAAATAATTGATAGATACTTTTTTATATAATCATCCACTTTTTAAACCATTAAGACTAATACCTCATTGATATAATTGTAATTGACATGTTTGGATGTTTGAGGTACTTCATCTGAAAGGGTTGAGGGGTTACGTCCAGTGGGCGTTGGACGCGGGGGGGGAAGCATGATTTTTTTTTTCAGTCTAATAAATATAAAATCATTGCCAATGATATCAGTTGCAAGTGTTAGTTCATAATATGCAGATTTCACAGTAATTAATTTAAAATAAAAACGTAGCTCAAGCATTTATGCAACTTGATTTGAAGCATGTGTGTGTGAGGGGCAGCACTGTGTGTGTGTGACCAATGTCCCGCACACACAGCATTTTTATTATTTGTCCCGCATTTGAGTGACAGTTGCGCAGAAAGGCCGGATCGGTTCGCTGACGGCCGGCACCGCCCTTTATTATTATATTGTTTAAACGGCAATGTTGAGCTGATAGGCGACACAGAGGTCCACGGTGTACCCCCCCCCATGTCTAATTAAATGTTGGAAACCACTGCTGAAATGTACCACAAGGTGGCAGGAGAGATCCAGAGCATCCAGGAAAGTGTACATCATGTTCCTTCAATGCATTCGACACAATCCAAACCAAGGCCTAACATTGTGTTTAAAACAAGTTGTAAGGTGTCGATTTAAAGAGGGACACGTGTCCTTTAAGCATTTAATCAAACTGAGAAGAGTTCAAATAAACATTTGGCAGATTAAACTTTCTTTACGTTGGAAGACGAATAACCCAACTGTGTGGATCTGTAAGCTGATTCACAATTTACCATAACTAAGAGTTTACACAGTATACAAAGTTGCATTGGGAGCTAATCTGCTGTTTCTCACACAGACACCTCATGTAGAAATGGTGCGTTCAGGCATGCCCTTTACATAACACAGGGTTACGTAACCGGCTGCAACACACCCAGCAGAGGGTTTTCAGTTGAGGGGCGGTGAGACAGGAAAACGTACGAGTAATCTGATCAGAGTCTCTAGTTTTGAAGGGGATTGGAATAATTCAGCAGCTACACCCTGCTGATAACAATGTGTTTCCAAGGGAACTGGCAGTGTGAGATTATACACGTGTGTGTGTGTGTGTGTGTGTGAGAGGGGGAGATAAATTATTACGCAGCATTTCTCACAGGACAACTTTAAACAAATACCTCACTTTATTTTCACCTTTTCTTTTACAGAGGTGGGAGAAGAACTCAGATTGTGTACTTGAGTAAAAGTAGAAGTACTCAGATCTTGTACTTGAGTAAAAGTAGAAGTACCAGAAGTAGAAGTACCAGACTGTACTTGAGTAGAAGTAGAAGTACTCAGATCTTGTACTTGAGTAAAAGTAGAAGTACTCAGATCTTGTACTTGAGTAAAAGTAGAAGTACTCAGATCTGATGTAGAAGAGACATGAAGAAGAGGGGACACATGTTGATGTAGAAGAGACATGAAGAAG
>NW_011352899.1:81143-103285 GCF_000735185.1 Notothenia coriiceps
CTATTATTTCCATCAGCATCTGGGTTGGGATTGACAGCTCAGAGGGGACAATGGAATTCTAAACACGATGGCAAGCCTTATTAGAAAGCAGCCCCAGGAACAGCATGAAGGTCTCAGGACTGATTAGAACATTTTTTTTAGCACTAATATGAACATAAAATATATACATAAACAATTGGATACAACCACAAGAATAAAAGTCTCAATAGACATCTACATAAATATGATATTTCACTCGAAAGTTAAACAAGTCCAATAAATATGCAATACTTCAACCAAAAGAATGTACTTCCCAAATAAACTATCTCACCCTCCTCTCATATGCATAACAGAGTAAAAAGGCTCACAAAAGGCTTAAGAACTCATTCTATCTAGAGCCACTAGATATATGTGTATGCTCTTGTCGTATTATGACAGACCACTTCTCACCACATCCCCCCTGCAACGATATCAGTACCCCACCTAAGACCTCGTAGGTCTACACAATGAAGATAATACCAACTCGAAGTCGAATCTTTATTTTTCTGTACTCATTCTTACATTGGAATCCGTCACTCTAAAGGAATACCAGCCAATCGTAGTGTCACAGCTGATTCTTCGTCCTCACTCAACATCTCCTCGGAAGCTACCCTCACTTGCACGGCCATCGCTTCGACAAAAACCAAATGCAATTTCTCCATAGGAATTTTGGAAAATGGCTCTTAAATATCTCACATCAGCATCAGTACTGTGGGTCATGACCAAATTCGAAGCAATCAAGACACAGTATTTCATAGAATTTAGTAAATACTCCGGATAATATCCACCATGTCTACCTACCTCTCCATTAATATATTTTCTTAATCATAAATCATTTATTCTCTTGAATAGTTACTCATATCCATAATATCGATTACAGCCCATATATTTATTGATCTGATATAGTAGACTATATATATATTACTCCCAATTTTTTATTATGTCGGGTTAGCTAATATACATGCGCATCAAACCGCAGTTGAGAGCTGAGCATGAAGCAGACATGAGTGCCTATACGGTCACACTTATCCACTAATATGGGTCCATTGTACGTGCTTTCAGACGGAAGAATAGATTAAACATATCCATCTTATGAAATGGGAGAGTGATAACGTTAACGCTCTTGTACCGTAACACTGACATTTCGTGCGTCATCCAGTAGCCTCCTGAGCATTTAGTCAGTCAGTTGCTGACGCTTCTGAAGAGATATGAGAAAAATTTCAACTTATTCAACGCGACTTCCACCACCGGAGAAGCAGGCGACGACATATCCAGAGATTATCCTAAACCATAAAAAATAGCGCCCTAGACAAGGTCCCAATACATAGCGGACCTTATATATAACGGGGGTTGGATGGTGGATATACCTCGATCCCTTAAGAGATTTTGTTTGGGATACTTCATTGAATTTCTTAGTTATACCATTTCACACCACGGATCGCTTTTTAAGTGCCTGTGGGGGAATTCACTAAATTGGAATTATAAAAATAATCCCCATTGATGTTACATTACAACTTTATTTTGATATGCTACATTAGTCTTAAACCCTAATCACAGCTACTATCTAATCAAGTTTGGCAATACAACCACCTACAGCTCCTGACGCATTCAACCACACTAGTTTCCACAGACCAGTAAGCATGCATTTTCCAACCAACATATCAGTAGAATTAGATATACATTAACCATTAGTTCCATGATGATATACCAGATATAACAAAGCTAAGATGTATATAGCTTGATCATTGAGTGCATCATCTAATAAGACCACATACACACTATCAAATGTGCATATGATCAAACGAAGACTTAAACGCCAACACTAAGTTTAATACACAGTTGACTATACAGTTAATCATCTAGTTGGATGATCACACAGATACCACGCCACCACACGCTTAGTTGACTATTAGCATTAAGCATTATGTTGATGATCAACAGATACACGCAAGCTAAAGTTTAAGTTGACTAATTAGCCATTAAGGGGGCATTAGTGAATGATCAAGCAGATAAGCAACTTTAAAGTTTAGTTGCACTAATTACAAATTAAGCATAGTTGATGATCAAGCAGATCATGCAACTAAAGTTCAGTTGACTATTATATTAAGCATTAGTTGATGATCAACAGATAAGCAACTTTAGAGTTTAGTTGACTATCTGTTGATCATCAACTAATCCAGAGTTGACTGTTAGTATACTTTTAGTAGGTTCTCTACTAAGCATTTGTAGGCATGTGTTAGGACTATCCAATTAAAGTGAAAAACAGTTGAGAAAAGTAGAAAGTCTATAACCTATCAACAGAATACTCATCCACTAATTATATGCAACAGACATGGGAATAAAAGCGAAATGTTTTGCACAACTGATCACGAACACTGGATAACTGAAGTCAATACCAGGCTATAAAGCACAGTAGAACAAACACTATACACAGCATATCAGAGAAAGAAAGATTTTTTATTTTAATAATATACTACAAGTAAAAACTGAACAGTTGTGAAATGGTAAAAAATAAAGTTTGAAACACATTATCTACCAGCTGGTAGTCAATACCAGGCAAACGGAAAAAAATCACTGCACTGCAGATTTGTACAGTTTAATAACTAAAATTAGGGCTGTCAAGTTAACGCGTTAATAACGCGTTAACGAAAAAAAAAATTAATGCCACTAATTATTTTAACGCGATTAACGCATGTGTATTTTTTGTCCTCGGCCGCCCCGTAGTTTCAGAGTGCATCGTACATCGCGATGCATCTTATAAATCGAGAAATGTCCACACCTCTAATGCTCATCTGGCTATGGCTGTTTGAGCTGAACCTGTAATGAATAATGAAATATAAATAATGTTCTCACCAGTTTTTACCACCAATATATTTTTTATCAATAAATAGCAAATTATCTAACTAGATTTGCACACTGCGCATACAGGCACACTACCTAGTACCTACTATAAAATACAACACATGTTCTAAAACAAATGGGAAGTCACACACATTCATCCAAGAAATATGTGAGAAACACTATGGCTCACCCTGCAACTAAGACACTGCACACAATACACACCACAACAATTATTGGGGGGCAATAACATTTATTGACATTAATGTATTCTTTATTTTTCAGTGTCTTCCATCTCAGATGTGGTGAGAAGATATCGGCGTGTCCTTAAACTGGTGCAGAGAGGCTTCAAGATGACCAAAGCTTTTAAGAAAGCTCATGTTTCCAGGAATGCTGTGAAAGACACTGCAGCAATTGCTGAAGTATTCCTGGTGGACAAAAGTGTCCTAGACCAGTTTAAGGGTAAAACCACACTTTTAAAATTAGCCCAACTCTGTCAGAAAAAAATAGTCGGTGAACTGGCAGAAAAGATTGCTGAAATGAAAAGCAACAAACAGCTCATCCCCTTTTCTGCCAGGTAATTCTGAATGTGGGTTGAGCGTTGTTGTTGTAGGGGGGGAGTTTTTTCATTTTGGAAAGCTACTTTGGGGAAGTTTTTTGGCGACCTGTTAATAATTATGTTTAGATATCCTTTAGTAGGATTGAATGTGGTTCACAACTGTTCAGTTTTTACTTGTAGTATATTATTAAAATAAAAAAGCTTTCATTCTCTGATATGCTGTGTATAGTGTTTGTTCTACTGTGCTTTATAGTCTGGTATTGACTTCAGTTATCCAGTGTTCGTGATCAGTTGTGCAAAACATTTCGCTTTTGTCTGTTGCATATAATTAGTGGATGAATGTATGTGTTCTGTTGATAGGATATAGACTTTCTACTATTCTCAACTGTTTTTCACTTGAATTGGATAGTCCTAACACATGCCTACAAACGCTTAGTGGAGAACCTACTAAAAGTATACTAATAGTCAACTCTAGATTAGTTGACGATCAACAGATAGTCAACTAAACTCTAAAGTTGCTTATCTGTTGATCATCAACTAATGCTTAGTTACTTGTCGGTTTGAACGATGCTGTTGAATGTCAACTGACACATGTCAACTGATGCACTGTTGACATGCTACTAAATGTCAACTGATGACTTACAGTATAGATTGTTATGGACTATCAAAATAAAGTGTTACCGTAATCGATGTAGTTTAATTAAAGATTTGGCGTTGATATTAGTGCCATAAAAGCCTCGATTTCAATACAGTTCTCTCTGCCTTTGGTTTGAAATGTTTCTGTCCTTACCTACTTTCAACTTTACCCAACGTTTTATGGGTGACATCGCTGTTGAGCATTCACACATTTTTCAAGGAAACGTAATGTTGCTTGACATTTTTTTTCAAATGCTGGTACCGGATAGTAGATAGTATAAAGAAACACCTAGGTGTGGGATATCTCTGTTCTGTGTTAACGAGTCCAGGGCCACAGTGAAAACAGACTCCTTAACTGCACCCTGCTTCTCTCACCAAAGAGAAAAAACTATAGCTGCAGAAAATCATTTTTTTTCTCCACAGCCCAACAACAAAGGCCTACATTTTGCTAAAGGCTATGCACAAATTACTGATGGAGAGAGTGCAAGATGGAAGGACAGAGAGAGACAACAGTATCAACAGCTGGTTTCATAAAACAGGATGCCATGAGCACACATAAGGTAGTTGTGATTCAGACAAATAAACAGTCTCACTTATAACACGTACTTGTTCTGCCTTAATTTAACTCATTTGGTAATTTGCTGATTTTGGCCTAAGACTGGATGTCCCATGGTGAAAATGATTGTGATGGTTTTCTTATCTCTCAAGTGAACAACTGACAGATTTAAACCAATGCCTGAAAGGTTTTTACAAAAGGAAATTAATCTGAGCCTTCCTGACTTTCACTGAATACAACTTGTGTTCCTTAAATCCACCTTTTAGACTGTTGGTATTTATCTGTGAATGTGAGGTAAGGTGAACAATACAATTGTGCCTTTAATACATATGCAGGTTTGTTTGTCTTTTTTTCCGGATGTTGCTGAATTATGTTAGGAAAAAAAACATTGAGACAGGTCCAATGTTTATGAAGGACAACTCTTTTTCAACTCTGTTGTTTTGGTTAGTCAGCAGTCTGCTGTATTAACACAGTGGCATCATTAGAGTGAATGTGTGGCAGTGCTACTATTGTTCTGAACACAGCTTACTCTAAGTGACTTCAAGAGTTATTCAGCCGGGTGTTTGAATTTATGACTGGTGGGGTTAAAGGATTTCCAGTGATTTATTACTGCCCTTGACAAAATATTCTTTGGATTACTGAACATTATTTTATTGTATTTGTTGCTGAATCACTAATTCATTATTTAGCCTGCATCCAGTTTTGAGCAACACACAGAAATCAGGTGGTCATGTTTTTTGAAAGACCTGGATTTCATTCAGTGCAGCAGCAGACTGGGTCAATCCAATAGTTTCAATATTGAGGGGAGAATGAGCAACCCCTCCACATTTGGACTGATCATAGTTTTCTATTTAATCTGATTGGCCCAATGATTCTTCATCATGGCTCTATTGTAGTTTATGGTTAGAAGTTGAAAGATATCGAGTATCTGAATCTGATATAAATTTAAGCATTTGTAACTATTTTTGCATTCTATTTTCTGACCATTTTTGGTCCAAAAGTTAGCAGTATTTTGCAGTAAACTGTGTCTTCTTAGTGTACCAGCTCACCTTGGCTTTAATGGAGGGATTACTTCTGATTTGGTGCAGTGGTGATTTGCTTATACAAACTGAGAACAATCGGATTCACTTCATACCACAAAAATCGAATGAGTGTTAAAATGACTTGCTAAAAATGTTGGCTTGCACCCTTCGGGAACTGCATTAAAGGCCTCTCACTCTCAAAGTCCCCGGCTGAATTTAATTCCTAGTAATGTCCCTGTTGAATGTGTTAAAAAGCCTGATGATAAGATATTCTCCTGTGAGTAGAGAAAGCCTTTATAACCTTTATTATTATTTGAACAATTTGTATAGTTATAGTGAGTTTATCAGACGGGCTCAAAGGCATGATTGTTGGCAGCGTAGATTCCAAACAATGTTCAATCACACAGCTGGTCTGTGAGCAGCAAACTGAATCCTGATCCAGTTATATTAACATATTACCAGTCGGTTAATGTCAGAATAATGCTAGAACAGTATTAATGAAGCATAGGGGAGGTTTGGAGATGGCATTTTACAGTCTTTACAACGCAAACACACAGGCACAACATCCTTGGTTCCTTCTTTATTTAATTGATCTAAACCTTATGCCTATAAGCATTTAATAATTGTGTAAATGGGATTATAATGACAGCAACAAGGCTTTCACTCTTCTTGTAGAGAATAATGGGGACTGTATTAATACCCTAAAGGCCGAAAATATATATGCAACTTTAGGTAACCAACTCAGATAAATACCTGATTCTAAATCCTGAGGACGCATTTCTGGATCCATTAACTAAAATGTAACGATACAAATTATGTTTTTAAGTTGATAACAGCATGTTAGCATATTGTTCAGCAACGGCCAATGCTTTTGTTCCAGTGCTTTTCAGTTTGATGTCTCTCTGTAGCCTCCTTCACATACCTTTGGGTGTTTTTCCTACTTCAGCTCAGCAGTATACTGCTGGGATCAAACTGTATAAATGATTCATAATTTCCTATAGCTCTCAACCCAAACCCTGCCTCCAATCCCCACAACACCCCTTGCACAAGAAAATAGCTTCATAAACACACTTTCAGGCACTCAGGAACGCAAACCACCAGCAAAATGACTGCATTCACTATTTAGAAGGTATTAAAGGTGCTTGCAGGCCTCAGTAGAAAATAAAACACTATCCTAAAATGGAAGTGGCTTAAAACAAGCATGTGCAGAACATGTTAAAGTCTAAATCTATGTTGGTTGTTGTTGTTTTTGTTGTTGCTGTTGTTACATATCAATGTCAGATATGTTATAACCAAGGCATACAAACACTCAACAACTTGCATGGCCAAACACCAACAGGGCTGAGGGAGAATCTTGTTTTTCCTTCGGTTTTTTTATTCCATTAAGATGCAGCACCAAGTTACTTTATACTATTTTTGAGTGATGTTGATACACTGGACTGCATTATAATTAGGTGTTTCCAATATTTTCTTCCATTAAACAATTAAAACATTAAATTAACCAATCTAGTACTGTATGAGAGGTTTTCAACACTTGTGTACAAAAAATGTGCTGTTTTTTTTAAAATTATAAATATCGTATAGTGAACAATTCAAGTTTTGTGACATTATAACCTCTCCTCTTCTCCCAACAGCAGCTTTTTTATGAACATATTTCCCAGATGCATTACTCACAAAGACATACAACTTAATGTGCCCATTCATTGGCCTTCGAGAAATAATCCATAGATTTGTTTTATACCCCATGACCTTTGTTCCCCCTAAGGCCACATTTTGAATGTCTTTGCATAAATATGATTTATGTATTTTACAGTCAGTGCACGCCAACTGGGAGACCATATTTGTTTTTACGTATTATGAGCATGTCATTTATACATTCAAACTTTTTTTTAAATGTTGATTATAAATGTTATATTAAGTTACATTACACAAGCTATCTTGGTAGGGGATTTAATAAAGCCTGAAGTGAATAAGTATATTGTTCAATGTCACCCACTCTGACTGCTGGTTATTGAACAAGAACAATGGTGATGTGATAGAATGGGGAAAGGACAAAAGGACCTCATCCGCCTTGACGTGTTTGCCTGTGTGTGTCACTTAGAAAAGAATAAGGGAGCATTAGGAACATATGTTGACGGAACCTTGTGCAGAGAGGAATTAAAAATCAATAGTTTGTTCTATCATCTGTGCTATTCTTTCCTTTTCATCACAAGCTGGGGTGACCATTGACCTCTACAGACTGTTCATCATGAGAAGCTAGAAGAGAAAGGAAGAGAATAATTCGTCGACCTTGATTTTGTCTCATGAAATGATGGATGAAACTGGCGATAAACTGAGAAATGTAATTGATCTCTATTGACATCAAACAATAAATATAATTAGCAGTCTTCTTCTCAAGTCCTCTCAAGTTTGAACCAGGGAGATTTAAAGACCTTTTCTTAAAAATGTCTGATGTCAGTTTCAAGGACGATTATATTAAATGTGCCTCAAATTATATTTTGTAAAGATATCTAAGATTATTTAAATTGTCTGCTTCAATTAATACATTTCTGTATTCTTTACAGTGATGTTATGGCTTAAAATGTGCTTTTGATACAACCAGCAATCCTGAAGCAACAGTTGTATTTAATAGAACTCATGTTTCTGTCGCCACTGCTGATGGCTAGCTCCGTTTTATTTTTCGCTGCTAGATGTTCACAAGCTAACATTTGCTATGCTCATGTTGCTTGGCCTTTCCGGGTCTCAGTTCTCCCAAGCTACACCAGTATCAGTCTGTCATTGTCATGCTCATACTTGATGGAGTCGCAAACTCCATGCAAGTTTGGTACATTAGAAGGATACAAAGTATGGGTTTACTAAGCCTAGTAGGCTAATGCTAACACAATCCTCAAAGAAGAACCAGATCAAAACTGTGATGAAAATGTATGTAATGGATTGGAAGCAGGAGTTAAAGTAGCTATAATAGGACACGTAATTGTGGATTGTGTTCCCAATTCCCAACAAGCCAATAGATATAGCTGTTCAACTGAATTGATAGTTTTAGGAAGCACCAAATCACAATTCATGGGAAGAGTAGACTACAAAAACGGTGCATAAATGCACACCTTGCAGCTATGTTGCCTGAAAATATATGTGAGAAAATTAATAAGATCATCAACATCCCATTCTATTATGTATGTAACAGTAATGCATTTAAATGTGGGCCACCAATAGTGTACTTTAGCCGCCAAATGTAGGAGAATGGTTATCTGTGGAGCCATCTTGAAAATATATTCTTTCATATGCATTCATGTATCTGTGTTATTTGAAATGCCATTTTTAATGAGGTTTCACTAAAATAATCTAAATGACATCATGAGTTATGTTGCTGAATAGGTTTATATTTTAGAGTTTTACATGCTGCATACAGTACCTTGATATTAATGGACTTAATACAGGATTTCGAGGCTCTACTTGTTTTAGAGTATATCTAAAAAGGATGCTACAATTCAGTGACTACTCTCATCTGAGTTTGAATAAAAAGCCTTTGAAATTCTGAAAATAAACCTTCAAAAACAAAAGTTACCCTGACCATTTCCCAACCTTCCTGCATTGCTCTTTAAAAGGATAGCTAAATAATTTAGTTTATCCCAGGAGGGCAAGATCTGTCCTAAAAGAAGGACCGATTAAATATATACAAATTAAACCAAACTTTATGTCAAATATACATATAGGTATACCTCTGAATTGCTCTAAAGAACACAAGCCTTTGTGATTTATATTAAAAAGATGTGCAGCAGGCTATTTGTCATCTGAACTTTGGAAGAAAAAAAGAGCATCCCCCACAGTTTATTGACAGATGGTAACAGATGGAGGAAATAACACAAGCACGCACAGAAAGCTCTTACAAGATACGAGTAATAGATGAAAAAGGTATGATGAATGGAGCTTTGGTGCTTTTGGAGCTTTGGTGCTTTTCATAAGGACAACAGTTCCACACAGGAGTTGCCCAAAACAATCATTTATTTTAACTAACAGTGTCTACAACCAACAATAAAACAAACAGAAGAGCGGTGTCCTGCTGCACCGAGCAGGGTAGCTGAGAGAGAGCGAGAGCCTGTTCTGCAGCCCTCTTATATCCTGGAATCAAGGGCCACAAGTGAGTCCCATCACTGCTGATTACAAGAAACACACAGGTTACAGCAGCACCACCTGATGGACAACCACAGGGTTGTCACATCTCTAAGAGATAGACCAATCACAACTGATACAACCAGCTAACCAATCACAGCAGTCTGGGCTCTGGTTTCAGACAGAGGGTGAAAAGAGGTGATGCCGCACAAGCAGTAGGAGAAAAATAAAGACCTTTTTGAACAATAAAGCATGTAAACATGTCACAGTAGAGGCATACAATACAATAATTAACCGTAAACATAGTATAATAGGGCCCCTTTAACATGTTTTCAAGCACGCAATACATTTTTGTTTTTCAAATATGAATACACGTCAAAGTTCCATACTTATGCCAAGTAATGGCAACTGAGCAATCCCCATCCACTGAGTATGCTTCATTAAAGCTACTGAGCGGATATTGAGGGACAGTTTTTTTAGCTGTTTTTGTAAGATTGTTTAAAGTAAAAATGTTAATATAGGGGAAGAGGGCAAGAAAGAGATTTGACATGCAACTTAGGTCGTTAGGCCCGAATCCAATCACTGAAATCAGGGTCATATGTGAAGCGTTGTTTAACTAACCAAGGTCGTAGAGTTTTAGTATGCAGAATATTTCAAATGGATTTGAAATTCAAAAAGTGGGCTTGGGCATGGATGCAACTCTAGGGTATACCATGTTCATTTAATATGCTGTGTGATACACATCTTACAGCATTGTATTTGATCTGTATCATCTCATGTATTTTGTACAAATCATTTTGGAGTGAGTGGAAGGAGGAAATAGAACGCATCTTTGGTAAAAGGGCAATTTTTTGTTTCTTTCTATCATCATCAATCGTTCAAACAATGCAGTGAGACAATGACACTGCAGAATGTATCAATTTGTATGGCAATATAGTACTGCATATTATATTATGTGAAATAATGTTAAGCGACAGAGAAAGAACTATGATAACATGCTCAATATTTTTCATTGGTATGTTGATCACTGCATTGGAAAGTAATATCTATATAATTTCAGTTGAATTATATGAAAGACTTAATAAGTACATATGTTTGTATCATCTGCTTCTGATGAAGGAGAGTATTTTCACAGCAATAATGTTTGACAATTAATAACAACTAATTAGTACTCTACATTCTGAATTACAAATGCCAACTTTTAATAGTGTGATTATGATGGGTGCTTGCCTTTGGATGGTTGTTATGTTTTAATTTCTGGATTAAATAGCCTCCCAATAACCTCAGACATGAAAATCCTAAAACTGCAACATTAAGTGTTCTGACTAAAATAAACATTGAACCAATATCACCATCTAGTGGACATTATTGGACATGGCTAATTTATGTTGTGCTTTTAAGCATAAATTCATCATTATGTCCCCTTAAAAAAAACCTGTCTATCTATGTGGTAACTTTTTTTAAATAAACGGCGATAATGATGTCAAAAATAATGATCATAAAAAGAGAAAATCTCAAGCAGGCCGTTAATTCTATATGAAGTGTGTCTGGCACTGATCCTAAACAGACATATAGGATAATGTTACTGAATTTGAAGGGTTACAAATAAGACTTGTTATAATATTCTTGACATTTTCCCCTTATCCATCACTTTTGAAAACAGTATGTGCTTTTAACAAAAATACAAAGCATATGAGCCATATTAGAAGTGAATCTGCTTTAGATGGACACCTGTTCCTGCATGCCTTTCTGCTTCAGCAGGAGGAAGAAGTCATTTCAATCTTTAAATAGTGTTTACCTTATGCAGAAAATAATAATACAATTAATTAAATCAGTTACGTAAAGGTAAACACTTCACCTTGCGCATGAATGGTTATATAGAAGGGTCATATGAGATCAGCAGCGGAAGTGAGAGTCAGACCCCTGTGAGGAAAATCCCTCACCTGAAAGCCTAATCTTGTTAGTTTGACTCAGTCTCCCTTATGTGTTGACGAAACATCATTGACACAGTGCCAACAAATCGTAAACCCAGACACAAACTGAATCAACCCTAGGAAGTATGACTAGAAATAATTTAAGATCTCCTCTTAAAAATAATGTATTAGAAATTCCAGAAATGTGAAATAATTATATTGTGGAACTATGTCAGCTACTTGAAATGTTACATGTTGACTTAACCGGTAACAACCAAAATATAATTTAAATAAAATTACACTTTTTTATTTTTAAAGGCCCATGTAGGAACCGCCATTGCAAACAAGCATAGGCTACATGCTGTGGTGACGTGGTACATTGCTATGGTCTTGTCCCTATAAAAACAATAAATAATGTCAATTACAAAATTGAACTACGAACAGAGTGGTGTGCATTATAAAAACATATTGTTTTGCAGTCCAAAAGCAATCTTGTTTTATTTCTTCTGGTTTAAATGTTTTCCCTCGGCAATTTCAACAAATTAGTTGAACAACCCCGATAGCTTTTATTAAATCTTCTTAGCGACATGCTAAGTAAAAACCATGTCTAAACTTTGCCAGGACAGAGCTGCTTATTTAAGATCTACCTTGAAGGTCTTGTATCTATTTAAGACCACAGGTGGTTTGACATGCAATAGCTGCATTAATGTGTATAGTATTGCAAAAAAAATAAAAACATGTTCACCCAAATTACAAAAACTCAATCTTGACATGACAAGACCTTTACAATAATTGGAGTGGAAATTTATTAAAAAATTAACCATTTGCATGCATGTCAATGGGATGCTTGAGACTGCTTTTTTTCAAAGAGATTTGAATGAACTCACTTTGACATGGGTACATTGGGGTAAAGAAGTCATTTTTACCTACGTTGAGATGTTCTACTGCCACAGTCTATTTGTGTTGGGGATAGGAAGCATACCAATCTCAGGGCTAAAAGATATACAGATTGAAGTGTTTATAAGGACAAACACTGGAAGTATGATCAATATATCTGCCAAAGAAAACTTTCCACCAATAATTTTATTCCGTATGGATGCAAACTTTTGTATCCCTCTATTCAAATTCTTAAATATATTATAAATGTCAAATACATTAGTGTGAAGAGCCAGAAACACATCACATCATGATCAGAGGCGCTTTAAAAATTGATAAAAGACATCATCGGAGTGGCCCTGCTGTTGTGGGATTATCTAACAGTAGAAACCTCTAATGACTTCTCAGGGATTGTATCGAGGGTCACACCATTAATAAGTGTCCTGACTACCAGCCAATAACACATCAGCATGATAGCAATCCTAAACTAATTACACAGTACAAATGGTAAGTAAAAAACATATCTTTACTTTCTAATCTTTACTTTCAACTAAACAAAATCACCAAAAACTGCAATACGTCCAGAACTCTGCCGCCCATCTGTTCACCTCCACCCATCGCCGGACCACATCACTCCAGTCCTTCATAACCTCCATTTGCTCTCAGTCAAAGTCAGAATATATAAAAAATACTACACCCCTCCTTCAACGCCATCAACTACCTGGCCCCTCCCTATCTCTCTGACCTCCTCCACCGTCACATCCCCACCCGCTGCCTCAGGTCTGGAGATGCAAACACCCTAAAGCCCACCAGGACTAAGATCCAGACCTGGGGTGACCGGGCCTTCTCTTCTGCCTTCCCCCCCCCTGGACCGCCCTCCCAAACCACATCAGACAGTCAACCACCCTAGCATCCTTCAAACAAGAACTCGAAACCCACCTCTTCAGACTTGCTTTTTCCCATTGAACTCTTAGCCCCCACATCATAACTCCGACAATCTGAATTTTGAATTGTCGTTTTCTTTGTGTGACCTTCATTGTTAAGTGTGACTTTTGTAAAGTGTCTTTTTGAAAAGCGCCAGATACGGTTTGGTTTGTGCAACTCAGCATCTTAATAACCACATTTGGTGACAGGTTATTGTGTCCTGAGTAGTTACTGGCACCATATCATAAGGTGTGATGGACCATTAAGTAATATAAACAGGAACTAACAAGTAACCATCAATTATTTTAAAACTAATTGGGCCCCCATGGTTGATTTGGACACACTGACAGAGCCTGAGGGATCTTGTCTCCTTAATGTAATCTAATTAAAGAGATTGATATACCAATTCAAAGTAAGCTTAACCTAAACAGCTTTAGCATCTTAGTATCTTTTAGTCGTGCAGACACTATGACTGATTAAAGATGGAAATGGAATTGGAAACCAGCCATTTGGCAAATAGAGTTTCCAGGGCAGGCCAGGATACAATTTAGTTGTTACCTGTTTTATACTGATATAAAACAGGTAACAACTAAATTGTATCCTGGCCTGCCAGTCATAGTATTAAGTGATGCAGCAGGTCAGTTTGATTAATATTAAACATGACGACATCTATGTCTACAGGGAGAGTCAAGGGGTTCCTAGATTGTTCAGTTCCTCACACAAATGTTCCAAACTGAATTGCAATTTGTATCCATTAGTTGTTAAAGCATTCAACTCAAATTCATATATGTCAACACAAAAGTGGCGATAGACGAAATATCTGAACATCATAAAAGACATATCTAAAAATTGCATGTTTTGCCTTTATAGCTGCATTAATGAACGTTTGTTTTTTTCTTTTTTACCAATGGATTCACTTATTATTTGTAATTTCAAAAGTTTTACTCTTATGAAAAACAAAAACAAAGTGACCAGCTCTGAAAACCAGACATTCAAATGTAAGAAAGTGGAACATCAACTTGCTAAAGAGCAATGTTTTTCCAGTATTAGTAGGGGAATATATGTTACAAGTATTCACAGTTTGTTGCGGTTCCCTGATGTTTCCAGAAAAGGATTAACTATATATGTCAGAATTAATGTTGACCATCCAAGTGTCCCACGTATCGCCTTCATTTAACATTGCTGATGTTCTTTTTTTTATGTGCACCACACTATTGGAACACATACCGTTTCCTTCGCTTGTTGGAATTATGCCTGACCTTCCTACAAGTTTTCTTATACGCACAGGTACCTGCCTACCTATTTAACTCAGAAAGGAAACCCCACCAACATAATACTGTGGTAATCCTAAGGCCGCACTAATCACCTCTCTCATTGGCAAACAGGACCATTGGGATTCAAGAGGGTTACAAAAAAAAGTCCAGGAGTATGATATACCCACTGCAGATTAGCCCATCGGGGAGTGTACATCCTAAGGTTTGAGGACGATGGTCTGCTTATATACAGGCCCGCCATGGGGCAGATTCAGCAAACAGAGAACTCTAAGTATGTTGATGTCCAAATAATTCAGGACATGTATCAAAAGTTTGTGTTGGAGTGCCCAAGTGGACTACTTTTTCTGCATGAGTTCAAGCGTTTCTTTGGTGTGGCAGCAACAGGAGAAGCGTCCGATTATGCGGAGAGCATGTATCGAGCTTTCGACAGAAATAGGGTGAGACCATAATAGCTGTAAGAGCCTGGCATATTGTTCATCTTTAGCAAAATGGAAATATGTAACCCAATAGTTCTCATTCAACCTAATGTACCTTTCAGGACAACACAATTGATTTCCTTGAGTTTGTGGCAGCACTGAACCTTGTTTTCCGGGGAGAACTGGAGCCTAAACTGCGCTGGTCATTCAAGGTGTACGACCGAGACTGCAATGGCTATGTGGACAGGGATGAACTGAAAGCCATTATCAATGTAAGTCTACTTAAATACAACAAAATGTCTTGTGGGTGTTGGATGCAACCAAAATACTGAGCTCTAAAGAGGGGATTCCCTTACAGAAAGTTCCTCTTCTGAACAGCATTTTGTTTAAAGCCTTAACTTCAAACAGATAATAAGAGCACATCATTGATTTGAACTCATATGCTACTTCCAATATTTATATCTTTCACTTTCCTACTGTTCAGCTCTGTGGACTTTATTATGTCTATCCCTAATAATTCTCCCATTTTAACTACACTGCAATTTTTTATTTTGTCATTGTAGGAAATGAACAGGTATCAACAGCATTGTGTCCCACTAAGACTATTATGACTGTGAGTCAGAATGAAAAATACCAGGCCTCTGACAGAGCTCAAAGGAATTCAGTTATTAATAATTTTAGATATATACACCTGGTCTTTTTGTACTATGACATGTCTGATGATAATCAGTTTAATCAAATCAAAATGTCATATTCAGGTGTAGCTTTTAGACCTTAGGTAAATTCACTGTAATCTAACATTGATTTAGTCTCACCTCTTCTGGAGAAGAAGGAAAACCAGAGAGGGAGGAAGGACAAGATCTGTTTTAATGGAAATAAGTAATATACAATATTTCAATTAATTAGTTGGTGTTTAGCCTCACCATTGAATCTGCAATCTGCTATAGTTACAGGTGGGATAGTACATGTGAAAAGTTTTCATTCTAATGGAGAAGCTGATTATCCAGACCATGATGTTTCAGTTCCAAGTGTGAACTGGTATATGTATATGTATTATAATAAAATATATATGCACAGTATCAAAACATGCTATTCTCTGATTAATATAAAAGGCTAACATAATACAAAACCAAAAATGTGCAAACTGGTTTGAAGGCTATCAATGTGTTGCCTCCAATCTTGAGTATAAACAGATACATAAAAAAAAACATTTACTGACAAATTATGCAAGTGTTTAAAATTGTAAAATATTTCCCAGAATCAAAAATAGCTCAAACTAAAAAGGGAACACCATGCTGCAGTAAAGACATCACACATCATCCTAGTAACTCAATTAAATATTGAAAATGTAGGGTACTATTGCATCATTAGGGCAGCAGTGGCTATTATGGGGCCTTGTTTTTTCAGTTTAATACAACTTTTGGTTTATTTATTTCCACCTAGAGCATCTATAAGATAAAGAAAGGCACAAAGAAGGATGAGGACGATTTTAAGCTTACAGTAGACGAGGCCGTGGATAGATTATTACGAGCCGTGGATACCGACAATGATGGTAAGCATTTTATGAAGCATCCCTTATCATGTAACAAGGACTGCTGTTGTGACAAAATAAGGTAGAATAACAATGTGCTTCAGCATAGAGCATAAATACTTCTTCAACTTTGTTCCTTAGGTCATATTAACATGGAGGAGTTTATTAGAGGCGCACAGCTGGACCCCTGGGTGCTCAACATGCTGCAGTTAGACATGAACCCTGCAGGATGGGTGCTGGAGCAGCGGAGAAAGAGTGCACAGTTCTGAAGTGTCTGAGCACAAACTGTCGGCCTTAACCATGTGGACTAATTCAAAGGACAAAATCCAGACTTTGACCAAAACACATCAAATATATCAAACACACACTTTACAACTGAAACATTGGACTCACTTTGGATACATGGTCAGCAAATGCAGTTGAATAATCACAGACTGAAATAAGTTGTTTAGAACTGCCCAACGATAGGAACAAAAGCCCTTGAAAAATGTTACATTGTTAAGGCACAAAAACACTACTTTATCCTCTCTTGAATCTATTAAACAAATAATAATAGAAAGTCCTATATTTTCTTAAAATACTGTTCAAACTATTTTATCACATTTTTAAAGGTGCAGATCATATTTACATACAGTATATCACTGCTAACCTTAGTCCAGCCTTTTTGTTGTAAATGGTTAATATGTAAAAAGAAAATTATTTTAACGACTGCTTTTTTCTATCGTTGTCCTTTTGTGTTTTCTACAAAATTGTTTAAAATGTTGCTTTGTTTTTAAGCAACTTATGACATTAATATAATTATTGAGCATTCTGAATGTAAATACAAACTGTAAATTGGATATAAATCCAAAATGATGCACAATTATGATGCAAGTGTAAATATATATTGTTTGACTTGATTACTTTACTGTTGTTAAAGGAGGGGTTTAAAACCTATGAATTCAAGTTTAATAAAAAAAAAAAAAACATAAGTCAGTGTCTTGTCCTTTCTACTATTCAAATATGTACACATATATCTGACACTGATCTGAAATGCACACCTAACTCTTTTTGACAAGCATGTACATATAAAACCCTTAGTACCTGACACTTGGATCCAATACACCCTTTGATTCACTTATTCTCTACAACATTTACTAATGCTGGTGTTTTGATAAAAACGTCAACTTTCGACCTTTGCTTCATTTTAATAAACAACATGTTTTGTTGAAAATACTCACGTTGAAACTAAGGTGGCAACCACCGATTACATTAAATATTTTTTACACATCACTGTAGGAAAATTGTAAGTAAAAAACGTAAAATTTTTGACGGCTGAATTCCAGTTTCCTGAATCCTGTTATGCAGACAAAACCTAACAAACAATTAAACGTTCAAAGGAAAGCAAATTATTAATATACCAATACCTAATCCATAAAGACTTGGCATCTATCAAAAAATAGTCAACTAATAATCTAACAACAGCTACGAAGCTTGCCTCAGCAGATTTCTGTGCATACACACACACACACACACACACACACACACACACACACACACACACACACACACACACACACACACACACACACACACACACACACACACACACACACACGAAAGCACCTCCAGTCACTATAACTGACTTATCATTTTTGTAAGGATAGCGAAAACAGCAGTGACCCTGCGTCACTAAAGGTTCAAGAAGGGACCAGGATAGTGGATTACCACTTTAAACTCGGCTTGTCTTCACAACTTCACCTCTTAGTTGGGGTCAAGGATCACATATGACTCTGTGTTTGACCCCTTAGCCGTTGAAAAGACCTCCAACGGCAGACATGAAGTGGACACTGTGCTAATTATTGCAGGATAAGGTCTGAGAGTTTAACAGCATTAAGCATCTTCATGTGTGTGGATCTTTTTGACATAAATTAACTAAATATCATTGTAAAAAGTTTAATTTAATTAAAACGTGCATTTTATTTACTGTATGTAAATCCTTGTGCCATCATTTTGATATAGTATAAAACAATCAGTGTTTATTAAAATACTTGGGCACAATAATTAATAAATAATAAAGATTCTACATTAGGACACTGCCCGTCTGCCTTAGACGTTCAATTAAAAAGATTTCAATGGAAGTATATCTATCTTGCTGACGGTCAAAATGAATTGATTGATGGATGGATAAGAATATCAGTTTGTGGCCTCGTGTTTGATGAATGTGTCTCATATGGTCAGCCAAACAAAGAAACAGAAGCAGCTGGCAGAAAGGGGCATTTGCCTTGACATCCTGAATTTTACTCTCTAGTCTAGGATGTGTCAACCTTCAAAATCACTTCATCCTATATCCCAACCATGATGAGTCCTTTGTTACACTCATCCTCCCTAAAATAGCCATGTCTTAAAATTATACATCCCTGACATAATTCTCGAAAAAATCACAACACTCCTCCAGAATCACAAAAGAAATGCACATTTAATGCCTGTCAAACGCTGCTGATAACACAATAGATCCAAATTGTAATGGCTATGTGTGCATAACATACCATTGTGGATATGTATATAGTCAAGATTAAGTCCAAGTAGTACAATTATCAAACTAAAGATGACTATTCAACTTATTCACACATTCTACCCACCACGCAAAGGACAGCAGTAGAGGTGGCGACTGTCCATTACTGCTGTGAAGCTGCAACATGTAGGCTGTAAAACCCCTTACAGTGGCATCATCTGGTGGTAGTGTAACAATTGACAATGTGGCTGGAGGAAATGTGACTGAATAGGTATACTGTAGGACTCCATCGTTTTGTTTCAGTTATTCAGTATAAACAACCTAAATATATAAAAGAAAAAGAAAAATACTATATATTGTTCAAAATCACAATAGGTGATTGGAAACAGGAAGTTTGGTGGAAAGCATTGCATCATTCATATACTGAAAACATATATTGCCATATGATTACTTTTTAAACTTAGCTAATTTAAACTTTATTAACTTTCATTTAATGTTCATTGGAAATGTGCTGAAGGGTTGAATGTTCAAACACTGTACATCACATGTGTTTTTTTACAAATGTTTTAAATGTAAAAACAGAATTCTGATTCTGATGTAATCGTTTTCAATGTAAATATTGCTATATTTGAATGATATTACAGTGTCTTTAAAATGGTTTTCTTTGTTCACTTTTCTTTATCATTGTTTTATTTGTATGTGTATGTATGCACCAACAACACCCGGGGCCTTTCTCATTTCCCTAATTTCCCCTCCTCGACTCCTCAAATCCTCGGTCCTCCGGTAGTGACCCGGAAATGGATTTTAGCGCGCCATGTTGAAGGACATCTAATTTAGTAGTAATCAGCAGCGAACCGCTTCAACACGTGTATTTCGGTGTATTCACGGCATTCATTTTGTCATACTATTTGTGTTCTTTGAAATCGAAAAGGATAATCGAATTGTGTTTTTTACTTTCGTTGCAGTTGTATATGTCTTAAGTGTAATTTGGCTTGGCTTCCTATTTATGGACATGCTTTTATTTTGAAGGAGAGTTAGCGCAGTTGACAGGAAGTTGTTGTTGCATAGAGAGGCGAAGTCCCTCCCTTTCCGGTCGAGCTCCATGGGACCTTATTTCGGAAAAATTATGTATTGAAGTCAATGGGGAAAGAAAGATTATCTTTCGATCCCGTTTGAATTGTACCACGAATTACACATATGATGTTTGTCAATTTAAAAGAAAATGTTGCAAGTCAAAAAAATAAGAATGTGTAGTAAAACTGTGAAGTAATACATTTTTTGTGTGAAGCCGCTCTGTGAACTACCTCTCTGGCCTCGCACAATACGCGTCACCAACACAAAGATGGCTGCCACGTTAGCACATTTCACCTCTTTCTTTCAGAACGAGGCGAAAATCACTACAAGTCTGGGCATGTTGAGAGCTCTACATTCACGAAAGGGGAGTTGGTCGGTTCCGTAAGAGCCAGCATGCGTCCCCTTCCAGGTCTTCGGAACAACTGGACTGCACACTGGAGGGTCCAGGTTCGGCGTCTGCAGACTGCACGCTGGAGGGTTCGGGGTCAGTGCCTGCAGGCTCAGGCCCTTTGGTGTAGCTGTGGTCGGTGGACTGATTTACAGCTAAGCTCCCTTTCTCTTTTGACCTTTTGTCTTTTCCATGTGGAAAATGACAGCTGCATATTCTGCATTTCTCATCTGGCTCCCTGTCTGCTCGTCTACTATGAGAAAATGATATTAATGACTAATAATCATTTTAACCTGCCAAATAGTCCCCCTACCCATAGTTTAAACAGTCTGCACTCTTATATTTATCTTGTGAAGGACTTTTAACATTCAGCTTTTATGTGTTTTGGTTGTCTTTATTTCCAGGTAGAAGAGGACCAAGAGCGAGGAAGTAAGACAGAGCTCTTAAAATGCCAAACAGTGTGTTTGGCCTTTTATGTGTGACACATATATGTAGGCCTAGTGATAAATGGCTTCACCTGACCACTGTTCCTAAATAAAAAAAGTTATCTGCATCATCAGTAATTTTTTCAAAATAATTACCTATATTTCACAAATTCTTCATGTAAACGAGCACAGCTGTATGTTGAGTATGTCAACTTTGCTTGGTTAATCTTACTGGGCAACCCTGTCTCCTAAAAATCACGTTCCCACAGAACTAAACTGCATTCTCAATTACGTTTAGCAAGAAACGTATTTTCTCCCACGTTGCGTTCGTTATGAACGTATCTCAAATACGTTTATTTTCTACATATCTTCTAGAAACATATTTTATCCCACTTACGCTTCTTATGAACGTATCTTAAATACGTTTATTTTCTACATATCTTTGCCATTTCTTGTCTTGCTTATAATAATGATAATAGTCATTTATAAATATCCTTTTAGAGCACACATTTGAAATCAGTAGGCGAGGCTGTAATTTCGCCAGCTGTTACTCTCAAGAGCGAGGCAGAACATAATAGTTTTAACATGCCAAAAAGCTGCTGTGTCGTTTATTGCACCTCAAACATTAAAACAAATCCAGAGTTACGTGTTTCTGTACTTCCTCTAAGAACAAAGGACACTAACAGAAGATCTCTGTGACTTCAGGCTTGATCGCCGTTCAAATGACAGCGTTGGTTTCCCCAAAAGTGGGCGGGGCTGTAAAGTGACGTAGATTTTTCTCTCATCTATTATTCAAAACCATTCTATTTATTCTAACGTAAATTACATGCCACTGTTTTATCTTTTATTTATTTGGTTTTATTTTTAAATTGTATAATTTCTGACTTTTTTCCCATCTGTGAGGAAAATAAATGGGGCTTAGAGCCTCAAAATACTGAAATCTGTATTTTGAAAATCTTTTTTCCTTCTAATTTGTTATTCTTTTCTAAATAACACACTTTTATTTACTCAACAATAACACACAATTATCCTTGTTTTTATTTTTTCGTTTGATTCTATAATCTTGGGCTTTTTAGCATGCCTTTTAG
>NW_011352900.1:0-1055 GCF_000735185.1 Notothenia coriiceps
CTATTGCTACACTTTATGGCAAAAATTGCACTTTTCTGTTGGTCTTGGTTAAGTACCACCTTGAAAAAAATAAACAATGTTTTGTTGCTTAAGCTTATGTATTCAGTCATTATTCAATGGTATACTAAAATCCATGTGAAAAAAATTGCTTCTCACTGTTCTCACGTCAAATATTTATATGTGATTAAAAATGCGATTAATTTCGATTAATTAATTACAAATCCTCTAATTAATTAGATTAATTTTTTTAATCGAGTCCCGGCCCTAATATATTTGTGTTGATGACATGCATGGAGGTAATACTTTGTCAGCTTATCTGCATTACTCTTGTTTCAGGGTGTCGTCATCCTTGTCAATAAATTACCGAAACTGACCTTGAGGAGTGTGTTTCTTCAATAACCTCATATGTTTTAAATTAGGATCATACCTGTGTTTAGTCTAGAAAAAGGTAAATGTGTGCATTTTATTATAAAGTTGTGTATATTTACAGACTGTTGCAAAAACTAAGAAGCTTATAAACATCAGGTTTAAAACTAAAAGAGCTTTACAAAAAAATAACACAATGAAATACGTTTGGAGTTTTATTTGAGTTAACAATTTACATTTTTGTCTAAGAGATGCTGATTTGAAACCTTTGTTACATACAGTTACGGCATTTCCTGTTTCTGCCGGAGGGAGGGGAGGCCGTCCCAAAGCTTGCCGCTGTATTTACTCCCTCCATCTGACAGGAGGGAGCCTCGTTGAGCTGCGAGTGTGGCTACAGACGGAGTTCACTCCGTCATGGAGGGGTAGGGTCGAGGGAGTGGTTTGGGTTTGGGCCACTGTCACTACCCGATCCGTCCCCCTGCCCGATCGGTACTGCGCATTTGCGAGATGGTCCGCCATATTGGAGAACTCACGACGGCAACCCAGGAAGGACACTTGACACAGTGGCTTTTGGCATAGCTGAAAAATAAAATGAGTTGTTGTTATTACAACGTGACGTCACCATTATTTAACAACTCTTGTTATTGGGTTCTTTTATTTGGGGTTAAGTACATTGTCAGAATAAGTGA
>NW_011352901.1:0-11004 GCF_000735185.1 Notothenia coriiceps
CAGCCCCCAGAAGAGCTCCATCCAGGGGGCATCCTTCCCCTCCAGCCCCCAGAAGAGCTCCATCCAGGGGGCATCCTTCCCCTCCAGCCCCCAGAAGAGCTCCATCCAGGGGGCATCCTTCCCCTCCAGCCCCCAGAAGAGCTCCATCCAGGGGGCATCCTTCCCCTCCAGCACCCAGAAGAGCTCCATCCAGGGTCCATACAGCCCCCAGAAGGCCGGACCCTCATCCCTAACATCCGTGCCTCAGAGCCCCCTGAAGACCCAGGCCCTCTCCAGGAACCTGAATCCCGTCCCCAGCCCCCAGAAACCAGAACTCAGAACCAAGCCCACCATCACTGGATCCTCTGGGCCCAAGGACACCCCAGGAGGACCTGGTGAGTTATTTTATAAAACTGAATATCTAGAGATGATCTAGTCCTGCAAGGTTTCAAGTCTCTATCACCATGTGCTCAGCAGCTACAGAGGAGAACCTGAAGTCCTCCTCCAACAGAGCAACATGAATATATACAGGACGTAGAACGAATAAAACAGATAAAATAGTGCATGAGAATGTTTTGAGATGTGCAAGTTAATACAAATAAAATATAAATAGAGCAAGAAGAGTCTATATACAAGTACAGGGAATGATGTATGAGATAAGGTGACACATCTTATTAATTGTGCCAGTAATATTGCAAAATGTGTTTTTTATTTTTTCTTCACAGTTGGTCTTTCCGCCTGTATCAAAAGAATAATTGTTCCCTTTTATTCCCAACAGGTGTGAAATCTTTCCTGGAGCGTTTTGGAGAGAAGTGCCAGGAGCGCAGTAACCTTTCCTCTCCAGCAGGGGGCTCCAGGACCCCTGCTGTGACTCCTTCCTCCCTCACCCCGAACACCCGTTTGGTTCAGGAGAGACTGAGAGCCGCAACACACACAACTACTGCTGACCTCACCCAGAAACAGAAGCTGGTACATGTTCGTTCAATCAATCAATGTTTATTTATACAGCCCAATATCACTGATGTTACGTTGTGTCTCTTGGTTCACTCGCTGTCTGTTTCCTGCAGGGCTGGGGATAAGATAATAAGATCAGAAGTACTTAATTGATCCCAATGTGGGAAATGTTTGCGTTGCAGCCGCATCAAAAGAAAAGGCATTGCCCATTAGAGAAATTAAAAGACTAGAAATAAACAATCCAAAATGTAAATGTCTCAAATAGAAATAAAATAGCATTAAAAAAAAATAGAAAATATACATGTGGAATTAAAATGTACAGTAACAAAATATAAAGCAGGATATTTTATATACATTAATAGTGCAAGGAATGGATTATTAAATATTAGATTGAATATAAATGTAAAATGCACGGTGTGAGTTTAAGTCCAGGTATCAAGAGAAGCTCTGGAGCAGAGAGTTGAGAGACCAACTCAAAACTGTTTTAAACAAATACCGTGACAATATTTTAGGGTAACTTTTACATAGTGTTTACAATTTTGATAAATAATCATCAGAAATAGGGTTATTATGACTTAAAGCCTAATAATAAAACAGCTCTGGTTAATTCAGAAAATGACATGCATTTAGTGAAACGCAGCCTTTCAGATCAGGAATAGACACTTGTGTCATTTCACCATGTACCAAATCTAACACTACATTTAATCTCCTATCAAATAAACTATGTTATATTGATATATGACCCAGCCCAACTACAGCTGCCCTCCTATTAACCTCCATATCACCAATGCATGCTCCTTTATTTACATTAACATCATTTAAAAGATTTGAGGAGGCTGTGGCTCAGTGGTTAATGTGCTGGACTTCGATTCAGAGGGTAGCACGTTCAAACCCCACTGCAGTCAGCATGTCGTTGTGTCCCTGAGACACTTCACCTCAAATTGCTCCTGTGGGGATTGTCCACAGTATTGAGTATGTAAGTCGCTTTGGATAAAAGCGTCTAACAAGTGACATGTAATCACAAAAATAGAAAATGTTGTCTCGTTTTGTTTCCTGTTCTTCATGTGCATAAAGACCATCTGTTTGGGGCGGAGTGCAAAAGGCAGAGAACCACAATGATGAATATAATATAGATCTCCCAGCTCTAGCTACCTGTAATCATTGTGTTTGATGTCACAATAGTGAAATGAGATTTTAAAAACAACCTCTTCTGTTTCAGGAGCGAGAGTCAGAGCTGGCTCAGATTCGCAGTCGCTTCCAGAAGGGGAGCAACATGTGGAAAGATCAGGCAGCAGGAACCAACAAGAACACAGACATCAAGGTACGCCAACAAACATCTGACTCACACATTACAACGTTCTGTTTGACATCTCACCCCGCAGTCCTGCTCTCGTGATGAAATGTTAAATGGCTGATATGTTTCAGGAGCAGCCTGAGAAGCCCGTGGAGTCTGAAGTGTCTCAGAGTGAAGAGCAGGAGGAAGCTGCGGCTCAGAGGACGGACACGCCTACTAAGAGCTTCCCTCCAGGTACTAAACTATATTTCATCTCACTGTTGAACATGTTTACTTGGTTTTAACAAGATGATTCTCTAATGAGCGTTGGCAGCTGTTCTTTCATCCATTAGATCTTTTGGCTTTGGGAAAGCTCTGGTTTGTCAAAGCTGGGCCCTAATGTAAAACATTATGAATGATATCATAATGTGTGTTTCCGACCCCGAGAAGAGGTGTGGTATCTTTGTCAAATGTATGACTTTGTACCCAACTTGTCTCTATGTTAACTAATGCTAAAAGCAGAGTCTGCGTCTCGTGCTTTACACTTTACTTTTGTTAATGAGAAGGAAGTTATGTTAGCTGTTGCGTGCTGAATATTTAATTTGTTCAGCTTTGAAGGGAGTAAACTGAGGATGCCAGAGATACCAGCTGTTATCTTCACAAAACGATTTACAAACAACAACACGCATGGCCTGAATTGATCATATACTTGAAGCGTTTTGTGATGTGCAAAAAGCTTACATTTCATCCAACATAATAGTTTTAGATTATTTAAATATGTATTTGGACATACACGGTGTCTTGTCCCTTTTTGTACTTTGATTTAAAGATAATTATTACTATGCAAACACCTGGAAACCTGTTCATTTTCTAAATTAGAAAATACTATTTCTAACATTGATTTTTTGCAAATGTCAGGCCATGGGATGATGTTGCCTCCAGCCTCAACATCCAGTCCTCTGAGGGTCCTCCATCCTGCAGAGAAAACCACAGAGGAGGAGGAGGAGGAGGAGGAGGAGGAGGAGGAGGAGCAGGAAGTGGTTAAGGAGCGGGAGATGAACGTGGACAGCTCCATCAACTCTGCCGTTATCAACCAGCTGTTTGAGGGAGTCCTGGACCAGAGCGATGATGATGAGGAAGAGGATGAGGAAGATGCTCTGAACATCTCCTCCATGTCTCTGATCATTCCTCTGGAGAGTGTGGCTGCTGTGGTGAAGAGTCCAGAGAGCAGGATGATGGTAGGAACCACTTCCTGTTATTGTCAGGAAATGATCTGTATCTGAAAATATTTTTAAAAAGGAAGTAGTGAGCTTCTGAATTAGGGAGCGCTGCAGGATGTCGTATTTAAGATCAGAAGTACTTTACTGATCCCAAGTTGGAATGGAATGAAATGTTTGGGCTGCAGCAGCATAAAAGACACGGCATTGTACAATAACATTAAAAGACTAGAAATAAACATTTAAAATTGTCAACATCTCGATAGCAATACAAAAAAGCAGAAAATACACATACTTCAGAATCAGGTTTATTTCCAGGTAGGTTGACACGTGCGAGGAATTTGACTTGATGTCATGGTTCAGACTAGGGCTGCACGATATATCGATATTCACATCGCAGGACGTGCCATTTTTTTTTTTAGGATGTGCGATATTAAGTAGGCAAATCAACTCAAACACGTCATGTTACAATTATTTTGCTGCTTGCTACAAAAGGAAAACTTGCGCGGCTCTCATGTCAGGGGTACTTGAGTGAGTGACAGCAAACCACCGATCACCATCAAATCTCCAGAGCAAACGGACCCCGTGATTAAAGGTCAAAACACTGAACAAAGTAGTTTCATGTGTTTCTCCAGGGCAGCTAGCTCAGCTTGTTGCTCTGATAACTTAAGATCCAGTCCTCCGTGACTAAAATCCTTCTTCCAGTTAAATATAGTTAGAAAAACACCAATTGTATTAAAGTTCAAGAAAGGATGGTTCGCGGACAAAAAACTGTAGTCATGTATTTTTTCATATCGCAGGGGAAAGAAATATCGCAATGTCAGTTTTTTCCAATATCGTGCAGCCCTAGCGCAGACATAAAAGTAAAACAAAAATGAAAAACACAGAGAACTAGACAAATATAAAAAGTAATTCAAAATATAGTGAAATATAACAGTATTTACGAAGAAATGGAATAAAACATGGAATAAACAAAGAAAACAGATATTGTTGTACATTGTGTTGTTCTGAGTTGAACTCCTAAAACTAGATAAGATATTGAAACTGATTTGACGCTCACTTACTCTAAAAACTGCAAACAGTATAAGTTTTAACTATGTTTTGTTTTGTTTTTGCAGACGTCTACTCCAGCCACCTCCTTCCTGGTGAAGAGCGGCACTCCTGAAGAGGCGTCCAGACGGAGTAAGTTCCAGAGATCCAACATGGTGCGAGGCGCCTCCTCAGGGGAGACGCTGGAGGAGGAGAGAGGACTTCCATACAGGTAGGAATCTGGAGTAGGGATGCCAGTGATTATTCGATTATTCGAATATTCGTTACAGTCTCCATAAACTTATATTATTTTTAAAAATCGATTTTATTTATATATTTTTTTATTATTATTTATGGTTTTTTTTCTGGCTTAGTTTCAACCAGTTTCGGTCGAATAATCGATTATTATTCACCAGGGCTGCCGAATAATTGATTTTGATCATGGTCAGTTTCTGGCAACCCTAGTCTGGAGCAGAGAGCTATCCACTTCCTGTTGGACTAAATGTGTTTCTGATGTCTGGAAGGGAGTTCATCTTATCAAATGTGGATAGAGAGTCAAACCATTCAGCTGCCTTGTTTTATTTCTTGCAAGACAGTTCGTTCCGCCACACAGAGAGCATGCAGTCTGCAGAGGGAAAGACCAAGAGTAGAGTTTGGGTTATTTAAACACAGAGAGGAGAAAGGGAGGGGGGAAGCTTGGTGATCAGGAAGGAGAAGGTCATCATGTTGCTGCTAACTAACAACACTCAACACATCTTCTTCATAAGGACTTTTCCAAGCTTATAACGAAGAAGTGAAAGTAGTAAATATAGATAAACATTAGCAGAGAAGAATCACACTGATATTATGCACAATTTCATCGGTGTACCTTTAATCTAAATGTATGGTATGTATTAGGGCTGTCCCGAATACCATGTTTCGGGGCTCCGGATATTCGGTAGTAATCAGCAGCGAATATTCTGCCCGAGCGGGGGGGCGGGCGTAGTAATCAGCAGCGAACCGCTTAAACACGTGTATTTCGGTTTATTCACGGCATTCTTTTTGTTATTCTACAGTATTGCTGTTTTATAGTTATTTGTTAATGTTACCCAATTTGTGTTCTTTGAAATTGAAAAGGATATCGCATTGTGTGTGTTACTTTCATTGCAGTTGTATATGTCTTGATTGTAATTTGGCTTGGCTTCCTATTTATGGACATGCTTTTATTTTGAAGGAGAGTTAGCGCAGTTGACAGGAAGTTGTTGTTGCTATGGAAACAACGTGACGGAGATTAATGGAGAAAAAGTAATATCTACATATAAAGACGGAGAAAGTAAACGATAACGTTTATGGTTCAGTGTTAGCACCCCCGAAGAGGCACAAGCTCTTACGTTGATATTGGAGATTTCAATAAATTCAATTTGGAAAAAAAACTGGCAAAAAACGAATATCCGAATAACAAAATTGAAACCCGAATAGGACTCCAACGAACTAATATTCGGATATTCGGGTACAGCCCTAGTATTCATGCTATTTGTAGTTTGTTTTTATGTCTTTTTACTTGAAACTGTATTCTGAGTGATTTCAATTTTCTGTGAAATGTCTGTGAAGCACTTTGAACTGCACTTGTTGTATGACAGGTGCTATGCAAATAAAGATTATTATTATTATTATTATTATTATAGTATAATAATATTTGTGTGTGTGTTTAGCATCGACGCCTACAGGTCGATCCGAGTGAAGGAGACGGAGAAGCCGGCAGTGAAGCAGGTGATCGTGAGGAAAGAGGACGTGACTCAGAGAGCAGAGGAGCCCCGAGGAGCCGCTCTGTTCAACGTCAAGCAGAAGATGAAGGTTCGAAACACAAATGCTTAAAGTCTCATTTTCACCTGATGGTCACTTCTTTGCTGCGCGCCAGAGGAACGCTTGGTGCATTGTTTTTCAGAAGGTTATATAGCCTCGGTTCGTTTATGACTTCAGGCTACTGTATGTTACACACAGCCTAGATACAAAATACAGCTGCCTCTTTTCTGTATAGTTGAGGGAGCTTTTTTACTTTTACACGACACTGTTCAACTCTTCATTCATAAGACATCCGCGTTCTTGTGACTCGTAAATACTACGTTTCCTGTGTTTTGGTGCGGACTGCGATCACAGCGATGAACCGCTCCAGAGTTCACTAGCAAGCGGCCCACCTCTTTTAGGTTGTTGAGTTCACATCAGAGGTCTCCACCCCAAACGAGCCGCACCAAGGGTTGCAGCGCTGCAGCTTTCGATTCAACCGGGCTACACAAGGCCGGTGTGAACGCGACCTGAGTTTCATTCATGCCAGATTACAGTGTAGAGTTTTCATGAGGATGAACTTCAGCAGTGTCATGGATCTGTCACAATGCTGGTGTCATATCACCAGTACAGATATATTACACTCCACCCCTCTCCTGCAGGTCCTGAGCACGGGGCTGAACCTGCAGCAGACGGTCATCCATCAGGCCAGCCAGGCTCTGAACTGCTGCACCGACGAGGAGCACGGCAGGGGGTCGCAGGTGGAGGCCGAGGCCGAGAGGCTGCTGTTGGTGGCCAGTGAGTAACATCCCACTAACAGCCTCTAACTTAGAGGCGTGTCCTTTGGAGTATATGAAGCATCCATATGCAGAGCCTAGAGCCTAGCTCAACACAAAGCCTGATCTAAGTGCACTCTAATGTCTATCTGCACAAAAACCAGGTTACTAGACAAATAACAGACGACGTGCTAAAGACACAGCTCTCCAGTTGACCCCTCACTCTAAAGCCTCTGATTGATTGATTGATTGATTGATGAGAGCTCTCCATTTGACCCCTCACTCTAAAGCCCCCGATTGATTGATTGATTGATTGATTGATTGATGAGAGCTCTCCAGTTGACCCCTCACTCTAAAGCCCCTGATTGATTGATTGATTGATTGATTGAGGAGAGCTCTCCAGTTGACCCCTCACTCTTAAACCCCTGATTGATTGATTGATTGATTGAGGAGAGCTCTCCAGTTGACCCTTCACTCTTAAACCCCTGATTGATTGATTGATTGATTGATTGATTGATGGATGGATGAGAGCTCTCCAGTGGACCCCTCAGTGGAACCAAAGCTTGACTCTCTTCTCTTCTCTCCCAGCGGAGAGGAGGGAGGCTCTGAAGGCAGAGCTAGAGCGTCTGACCAGAGACCCCACGGGACAGAAGAAGCCCCTCTCAGCCCCGGGACCCTCTGGACCCTCGGCCTCTAAAGGCTCCGTCACTCTACAGGAGCTCCGTCTGCCTCTCAAGGCCGACTTCGTCTGCTCCATCGCCAACAAGCCAGGTAGGCTCAGGAAGAGAGAGATAAAAGACTCTAGAGGACTCATTCCTGCACCTCTCTGGTGACAGCAATGAACATCAAAGGTCCCCTATATACTCTTTTTATTTACTTTTTAGTGTCAAACATTGTCACATCATATTGTACTTTGCATCTTTACATGAATGACATAAATCTGTTCATAGTTCTTTTCAGCAATATACACATGAGGCGCTTTCACACCAAGTACTTTTCCAGGAGAGTTCCCGGACCTTAGTTCCCCGGAAATCTTTAGTCCCTGAACTTTCTAGCAGACCGCGTTCACACCGGAATAAGTTCCTGAGGGAGGGTTAGTCAAATGAAGCCGCTGACGTCACTTCTTCTTCTTCTGCTTTGGGTTAACTGGCAGGCCGCAAACCACTTCACGGCGTATACTGCCACCCGGAGTCCCCGGCCGGAAGTCCCCGGAGTTGGGGAAGGCTTCAGTAGAAGCTGCTGGGACTCCCNGCTTCTACTGAAGCCTTCCGAGTAAATTGCCAGAACGCCGACATCTCCACCACTCCCATGATTTCTTTTGTGTTGCCATAAGTTAGTCTCTCTGCGTTGGTGCGCGGGGCTAATGCTAATAATGCTAATGCCAGCAAATAAAATGGCGGCTTCACAAAACTTTTCAGAGTTTTACGGGGCGTGGTTTGCAATCCGCCCAGCCAATCAGAAATTGGAACCTTTGGAAAAGGTTTGCAAAAAAAAAAAAAGTTCTAGTTCCAGATCTTTTTGGTGTGAACGCAAAATCCCAGGAACTATCGGAACTATTCCCGGGAAAAGTACTCCGGAGTGAAAGCGCCTATGATGACACCAAAAACACAGATGAGAAAGATACAAAGAAAGAAACACTAATAATACAACAGTGATTTAGGGAGTAGACATTTCTTTACAGCAGAGTTCTGGATCTGTGAATAAAAGATGCCTCTTCCTCCCTTCAGAGGCGACCAAGCACTCGTTCTTCCTGATGCTTCGAGCTGGAGTGGAGAACACTGTGGCGACTCCGTTAGCGAGCACACATCGAGGGCTGAGTGGAGACACGCTGTCCTTCCCCACCAGCTTCACCATGTGAGCCCCTGATCAGATTATAAAAACATGTTTCTATCATTCTATTCTGTACTTTAACAAATACCTCTGATCCGCCTCCCTCTCAGATCTGACGTCTCCAGTGACTTTGAGATTGATGTCGAGGTCTACAGCTTGGTGAGTGTTTACTTTCAAAAGTAGAATCTTTCTTACAACAAATTCAGTTTCATCCACCAGGAGGAATCTGCACGCTCATCCCTACAGTTTGATTTCCAGTTAGGATGTTTTCTAATTGTCTCCAAACACTGTTACTCACATATTAACGTTCTTTCAGATCATCTGTAATATGTGCATTTGTTCTCATATGTACTTTGCTGGATATGATAAAAATATGATCGTGCACAGCATGAGATACTTTGAGTTGCATGTAACAGCTCTACAGGTGAAACTTTATGAAATGCTATGTGCAGTCATGTTAAACTGTCTCTAGATAAAGAGGTTTCACATTGAGCACGTCTTTGTTCTGAGGGTTTAATGCTGCTCGGTTGCTTCAAGGTTTGTTTACATGTTTGCCTTGTGAGAAACATTCTGGATAACGGTTACATACCTGTTTTTAGTATTGATCTGCAGCTGGTTCATTACGGTCTTCTGTTTTATTTGACCCTCAGGTGCAGAGGCGTGACGTCTGCAACGACAAGAAGAAGAAAGCCAGCAAGTCAAAGGTAAACCTGCACTTTAACTTTAATGGAGTCTGTCGATACTGAAGCATGCTTTAATGGTGTGTGTGTGTGTGTGTGTGTGTGTGTGTGTGTGTGTGTGTGTGTGTGTGTGTGTGTGTGTGTGTGTGTGTGTGTGTGTGTGTGTGTGTGTGTGTGTGTGTGTGTGTGTGTGTGTGTGTGTGTGTGTAGGACGGACAGTGTGGGTGGGGGGGCACAGTGTGGGTGATGCACTGTTACCTGACCAGAAACATGTCACTGTCATTTACGTCTTTAAAATATGTCCTTCATCTCTCCAGGCCATGACTCCAAAGAGGTTCCTGGCCATCACTGTGAGTATCTCTAATATATTTTCTGCTGTTCAATATGCGTGTCAATAAGAGTGTTTGACTTCTCCCCTGCCTGCCATTTGTACATTTTTAAATTGTCGGACTTTATCTCTTGTCTTGCAGAAAAGTGTCCAGACACCAGGTATGTAGAGATACTCAATATTTCAGTATTCTATGAAGTGAAATCTAATTAAAGCCTTTTGAAACTCATAAGCTTCAAGGGCAACTTTCCTTGATTAGGTAATGCTAGTGAAAATAATTTGGAGATTTAAAATAGACAGATTTAAACAAGGGGATCCCTTTAAACAATCTTAAAATACATTGATCTCATTATATATACCGTAATTTTCGGACTATAAAGCGCACCTGAATATAAGCCGCAGCAGCTAAATTGAATGATGTGTACATATATAAGCCGCACTGGACTATAAGCCGCAGTTGTTTTAATGTTTAATTACCATATGTAAGGGTTCGTGCACAGAGGGGATTGTCGGGAAAGAGATGGCTGTTTGAGGAAGCTCCCATTTATTAACATTTCAACAAACAAGTTGCATATTTGCATAACGTATTCAAGTGTTACCATTTAGTGCAATAGCAGCTACAGAACATGTACTGTGCTGTGTAAACTGTACTGTATCACATAGCGTTTCAGACACACAAACTTTTCAACTTTCAAACTTAAACGGTGCGCTCCCAGCGCACGTACCGGCAGTGATCTAGAGCAGCGGTTTTCAACCAGTGGTACGGGGACAAACTGTCTCGCTCTCGTAATGTCTGTCTGTCTTGCTCTCGTTCTGTCTCTCGCACCACTCTCGGTTCCACTTTTACTTTTGCGCGCTACCTGTCTCACTCTTTTCCGGCCTCCAGCTTTTCCTGCTGGAACCCGCCGCTTAAAGTTGGGGGTCCGCGGACCGGCCATAGAGCCCATAGAGTTAAAGGTGGTGGCCGTGAGCTGTACAAATCCATAGATTAGCCGCACCGTTATATAAGCCGCAGCGTCGAAAAATGGGAAAAAGGCGCGGCTTATAGTCAGAAAATTACGGTACTTTAATATTTCTTTATGTTGTTGTCATTCTCATATCTCTTACTCACGAAAAGCTCAAAACACATAAACCAGTATCATTTTATGCTGGTTTAAAAAGTAATAAAGCTGGTGAA
>NW_011352902.1:0-1319 GCF_000735185.1 Notothenia coriiceps
GTGAATAATAGAGTGTGTATAAATGTTGTGATCATTTTGAAGATCGGGGCTCTTGTTTTTGACTTGCCGTTCCTGAGACGTGTCTCACACGGGGTTAGAACCTGAGCCCGGACTACTCTGCAGAGTGCTTCGTGATTCGGTGATGTATTTGTATGTTTTACCATTAAAGCAGATTATTGTTTAACCCTTATCCTGGCTGCTTTGAATTTTTCCTTCTTTTGAGAACCCGCTCATATAGGAACGGCGCGGAGCAGAGATTCTGCCCCAACAATGTGTGTGTTACTGTTTGTGGTTTGTTTTTAACTGTGTAACACAGTTAATGATTCCAAATGTTAGAGTTCCTTATTTTCATATCAAAACTTGCACTACTGTTGAAAATAAATAACAGCAACAAAAATTATGCATTTGGGACTTTTTTTTGCTTTTCCTTGTTGTACCGAACCCGTACCGAACCGTGACCCCCAAACCGAGGTATGAACCGAACCGTGACTTATGTGAACCGTTACACCCCTAGTATATGTTATTAATAGTTGCGAGATATGCACTTATTTCACGCACAGCCTTGGAGGCATCGCGTGCAGCCAGTGCCGTTATGTGCGCACCACAGTGAATGTTTACGAGGTAGGGACAGTCATTCAGCCGCATCTTTTGTGCAACTCCGGCCTTTCGACCCACCATCACATTCGCTCCATCACTTCCCAGACCGACGACCCGATCCATAGCTATACCACGGCCCGATAGCACATCTTTTATTTTTGTTGTGATGCATTCTGCAGTGCCAGAGGGTATTACATAATTGCCAATAAACACGGTTTCAAGCTCCCCCTTTATGCTGAAGTGCATTTTCTCAACCGTGATATTAGTAGTTTCATCTACTATTACCCCAACGTATTTACTGTTGGCGATGTGATCATCGATAGTGCTGGTTATGGTCATTGCTATTGCCTCCTCCATCTGATGTCTGACTGTCTCATGGTGGGTGTACGTGTGCGCACTGTTGAGGTCTGGACATCCAGCAGATTGTAATAGCTGTATTAGTTTGGGATATAGGTGGCTCGGGGTGTTTTTGTTTGCCATATGCAACACAACCTTCAATTGTGTTTTTAATGCCTCGTTACAGGCAACCTGCGATTTCTCCACATGTTTTACCATTGCCACGCTCTGGTTGACCACCCTTGATGCTTCGATGTGGCTATGGCTGCGTTTGTGATCATTCAGCGCTGATTTCTGCATCGTCGTGCACCCCGGACAAATCCGTTACTCGTCTTAGCTTTTCTACAGATGTCGCAGAACATTTTGCCATCTTCCCTCCTCAGCCA
>NW_011352903.1:0-2434 GCF_000735185.1 Notothenia coriiceps
CACATCATTCAATTTAGCTGCTGCGGCTTATATTCAGGTGCGCCTTATAGTCCGAAAATTACGGTACTTTAGAAGTGTATTTTTAAGTAGTTCTAAACAAAATACTTCAGCAAAAGGACGCAACCCTGTCACAAGGACATATGTTCCCTGAACCAAACAGAAATTCAAGTCTCAAAGCATACCAGCAAAGTGTTTCCTCTTTACATTACATGTCACTTGGTAGACGCTTTTATCCAAAGCGACTTACATACTCAATACTGTGGACAATCCCCACAGGCGCAATTTGGGGTGAAGTGTCTTGCCCAGGGACACAACGACATACTGACTGCAGTGGGGTTTGAACCTGTGCTCCCCTGATGCGAACACCAACGCACTAGGCCACTGCGCCACAGCCTCTCTAACATCTTTAAAATGTTTTTAAGATAAATGTGAGCGGCTCTGAAGATCACAGATTCATTTCAGACTCAGAACTGTATGTTTCTTACTGTACCTATTGGCAAGGATGCTTTCATGCATAACACATTTGTAACACAAAGACTGATATTCACAAAGCCCTCGAAAGTCTAAGCCTAGCTCCTAACAGGTTAAGTTCAAATAACCACTGATGCCCCTTTCACACCAACGCGTTTTCAGCTCCGTCTCGGAGCTGAAAAGTACCGTTTTTTCCTGTTCACACAGCAGCGGCGCCGCCTCTTAGCTCCGGAATCCGGTTCACTTCCAGCTCCAAAAAATTGTCGGTCTAGAAGCAAGAGCTTCGGAGCTAAAAGGCGGCGTCGCTTACGTCTCTTACGTCGAGGCGTGTAGGAAACTAAACCCACCTCCCCTGAACATGGGTCGACTGAAGAGTCTCGTCATGCCAGCCTACAAGCAGTAGTGCTGAACAAAGTCACTAGAAGGCAACCACACACACTAGCATCTATCGGATGGAATCAATACATGGGCTGCACAGGTTGAAAAGTATAAGGTTGGAGAAGTCGTTATTTCATTTAATCTGGCTTTGCTTTAAAAGCAACACGATCATCAACCCAACGCAGTCCCCCGTTGTTGTTGTTGTTGTTGTGAGCGCCGTTGGGGAGCAAATCGGTGATGTAAACGGTGACATCATGACGCAACAGCGGTAGCACCATCCCGGCTCTGAGTGGTGTGAACAAAGCGGGAGCAGAAAAGGGAAACCGGAGCTGAACCAGAAAAGCTCTAGCTCGGAGCTAGAAAGGGAAAAGCGCTGGTGTGAAAGCCGCATGACAAGACTAACCATCTACTGGTCACTGTGGGTCTTTACTTGAGCTAATGCTAACATCAGCGTGAAAACATTCTTGTCTACTTGTTTCTTTTATACAGTGACAAACAGATTGCCATACTCTGAAATAGATTCAAAACACATGCCATTTAATCACAACATCCAAGGCTCCATCTCTTTGCCTTTCCTGACTTTGTTTTTCTAAAAAACAATCAGAATCATTGATACACATTAAGAATCAGCAATCTGTGGAATACTTTCCCGAGTCAATGATCTGTCCTCAACAAAGCACAATGCATCCAGCCCCCCCTCCCTCTCTGTTTCCGAAGATGTATTCCCTCTGCCTCCAGACACTGGTACTGGCCGACCCTACTGTGGATGGACCCGGTCCTTCCATGGCAAAACACTTGAGGAGATTAACTTTGCTCTGCGTCAGGCGGTTCACTACTCCCTCGTTGTGAGTGTGACGCAGGGATCCATCCCCTAAAACACGCCTGGTTGCTATCCTGGCCCAAAACGGTAGAACAAGATCCCCACTGATATCAGCACAGCAGGGACACTTTACATCATCCATTGCACACTGAAAACCCTACAGTTTCCACGGCACCTTGGCGAATAAACACAATGAAAAATCACAAAAATGATCTCTACTGTACGAAGCACATATCAAGTTTTTATTTGCAGCCAACACAGCAGTACTTACAACAGTTTGGCTCCTTTATACCTGTACTTGAATTTATCATCCGCATGATATCTTAATGGTTGATACTGTAAGTCGCTTTGGATAAAAGCATACGTGAATTGTAACTTAAAATTATTCTAGATAGTCTATGATCAAATAAAAAGCATGTACTCATTACCTCACAAGCTATCGGCCTCAACGCACAGTGACTCACACCAACCCACCTATTAGGGAGAGCCTTTTACAACCTGACTCACTGCATCGTAACACGTTTCATAGTAAAGACGCTTTGAGCTGAATTAAACCCATCTGACCCTGCAAGTGCATTCCAAGCCTCATTTCCCCGTGGTGTTACCATCAAACAGCCCACAGTGTAAGGCTGTGATGTGATCTGACCACACACACACACACACACACACACACACACACACACACACACACACACACACACACACACACACACACACACACACACACACACACACACACACACACACTCTATCTCTCTCTCACAC
>NW_011352904.1:0-4743 GCF_000735185.1 Notothenia coriiceps
CCAGGGACACTCGGCCCCCGTCCGCGGGCTCGTAAGCCTGGACGGGCCAATCGTCCTCCTCGGCCGCAGCAGCAAGAGCGTCCGCTCTCCGCTTCCTGTCGCCCGAGGGGAGACGGGCGCAGTGTGTGCATGCTACCTGCTGGTTTAGAGCCGCGTACGCGTGCTCTGACCCCAGGCAGGATTCACATACTGCTTTTATCTCTGCTGGTCATAACTCATTATGAACCCAGAGCCACATGAGGGACAATCTCTCACACAATTGTTACTCATGTTTACTCTGCAATTGAAGTGTCTCTTGTGCTTCAGTAATGGTGTGCTGAAGAAAAGAGGGAGCAGATTGTCGGGCCTCCTTCCTATTTATACCGGAAGGGAGCCCGAGGGTGGGGCCCACCTTGCGGGTGGGCGTGGATTACAAGTGTTTGGGTGCTGTGCAGGTGCGCAGGGGATTACCCAATAGCGATAGCCTTAGAGGGCGAAGCCATATACGAAATAGAACTGCAAATCCTCACAGAATCTTAATATCCACTTCTGAGAAGTAGAAGTGTAAAGTAGCAGGAAATGGAAAAACTAACGTAACGCAAGTACCTCAAGGTCTCATAAGTAAACTACCTCAGTACATGATTTTACTAATCATCAACCACTGCATCTACTTTCCATAAACAGAGCTTACCTTCAGCCATACTCAGTATTTTAGTATAGTAAGTTCCATTAACCAAGTACTCTGTCTGGGGCCTTCTGAAGTCTAATCTCTGCTGTCTCTGAATCAATCAGCAGCCAGTTCTCCAGATCGTAGCCTTTGGCATATCTTTGGGAAGAGAATTGGTCAAAGTTTACTTTTCACAAACAACAATCAAATCACCTCACATATTTATTTTTTATGCCTTTACAATAACCACAATACAAGACTATTTATAATGCGAGAAAAATATGTAATATTTATTTAGAATGTTAGACATAGAGTTTAAGTTGAATGCACTTTTATTGAGTCCAGTAACCTGCTTCAGTTATATAAGAAGATACTGTATATATATAAAGCACTGTTGCCTTACTGTTGGTTAAAGGGTGTATAATGACAACAGTAAAATATAGAATATTTGTTATAAGTTAATTGAAAAGTCGGCCAGGGAAATGTTTCACCACAATGATGTTGATTTCATTTAGGGGAGAAGATGAGTTGGTCTCACCGAACATTTTTAGCAGGCTTTTCAGTGTCAACTGTCAGTGGCTGTGTAGAAAGCGATCACCTCCTTCAGTGGATTCTCCTTCGGGTTCTCGGACACAGAGACAGGCTTCACTGAGGGTTTAAATGCGACCCCTTCAATCTCATTCAATACTGCGATGTTCACGGGGTAAAGTTTAAAGCCTTTTGTTGGCCTCTTTTTCTTGAATTGCGTTTTAGCATCAGTCCCTGCTCCTGCCCCAGTTTCATTAGTTGCACCAGTTGCACCTCCTCCTCCACCTCCATCTTCACCCGCACCCGCACCAGTTGCACTTCCTCCACCTCCACCTCCATCTCCTCCACCTCCGGCACCTCCTCCTCCTTGACCCCCCTCATCACCACCCCAATCCCCCTCATTTGGGGCAATATTGGAAACTGCAACTCCCAGGTGTATCTCAGGATTTGCCTCAAAATCAACAGGATGTAAGGCAAACAGATTGCAGTCACATCAGTTTAAACCCACAGGTTACTGTTTAACATATCCTACTGAAAGTAAATGAATACATTTTACATAAAAGATATTATGTGGCACAGACATGACAAAAAAGTTGGCAAAGCATTTCCAGATATGTTGTCTTAAATAGAGAGACCACGATCCCTAGGGGATCCTTGGAGACACTTCTGGGGTGCGTCCAAACTACTGTTTGATATATTCTAAACAAATACAATTCAAGCTTTTGGATGTCTTTACACAAAGATTGATTTATTCTTCTTTTTCTATGTGCATTTTTTCAAGATTATTTGATAATAATTTTCCTGATTGATTTCAAAGGATTATAAGGATATATTGTGTTGAAATTGACACAATGTATTTTGATTTTTTAATTCATCTTATAAAAGTTTCCTGAGTCAGCACATTTTCCAAAAATGCAACAAGCAGATTTGTTTAAAAAAATAAGTTGTTATTTACTTTAAAGTGGACCTATCATGCTATATTTGACAAATATATTGTAGGGCCATACCTATATAAAACATGTCTGTGAAGTTTTTTTTTCAAAATACCAAACAGATCATGCATTTTAGCCATGCCTCATTTAGCTCTATTTGCTCTTTTCCAGCCCTGTTTTTGCAGGGGGCTGATTCTGTGACGTAGCTTTAATGCAAATGAGCTGCAGCTGAACACTCCCCCCTGGAGGAGAGGGGAGCGTGCTCTGATCAGCTGCTGGGCTCTCAGAAGAGGGGGAGGAAAAGAGAGGCTCCGTCCTCCGTGTTTTATTCTTATATGATTATATAGTGTCGTTATGCATTTGTTTTAAAGCTCAATAAATAACAAAGAAGACCTTTGACCGGCACTTTTCTAATTGTGTCTGGAAGATTTAAACTTTAATGGACATGTTGACTGGTGAAAAAAAATCTAACTGAAACTCTGCCGCACGGTCCCCTCGTTCCTTGGAAGAGGCGGAGAGGTGGGTGTTTGTCATCTGCTGTTGGACTACCAGAGAGAATTACAGCGAGGGAGGGATTGCATTGAATTACAGCAGCAGGAGCAAACGCTTGCCTCTGGGAGGGAGAAAAAGAGCCAGAACGTCCACAGCGGAGAATAAACAGAAGGGCAACCATGCGCGGGAAGTCTTCTTCGCTGCTTTTGTGGCAGACTACAGCTCCACTTACAGGCCTGGCATATGTACTACTACTACAGCGTCTCCAGCGCTTTCGAGCGGCAATGGCCGTGGCCGTGGCCCAACCCCCCATTCCCCTGATAGGTGGAGAGTTGCCCATATAGGCGGAGCACCCCTTTTCTGACGTCAGAAAAATTAACGTCTGTATCAGCTCCGTTGCAGCCCCGTTTTTAGAGATTTGGGTATAGAGGAAAAGAGAGAGGGTTGTGCTTTCTGACACTTGGTGAGTTCCCTGACACACCGGGGACACATATTCATGTTTAAAAGACGTACAAAAGTGCATTTTGCATGATAGGTCCCCTTTAAATCTTCAAAATGTAGAAAAGGTAAGAATAAAAAAAAGTGTTTGTCTTGTTTAATGCACACAATGTACAACAATATCTGTTTTTTTTGGTATTACTGCCGATTTGATTCCATTCCATTTCTATGTAAATACTGTTATATTTTATGATATATTTTATTATTTGTAATATTCTTCTAGTTCTCTATCTGTGTTTCAATTTGTTTTTACTTTTATGTATGCCCCATGACAGCAAGTCAAATTCCTCTTACGTGTCAATACCTGGTAATAAACCTGTTTCTGATTCTGATTCTGATCTCAGAAAGAAAAAGCAATTAAAGAAAACACATTTTCTTAATTACTAAATTAGTCTTAATGGATAAATGGGTGGCCTAAGCTTTCTCATCTTACCCTGCAACTAATTAATATAAAACATTTCCTTTTAAAATTTGATTATACACATACCGCAGTATAGTTCAGATCTACCTTTACAAGCAACAGAATCCCTTCGTTGGTGTGGGGATCAGTCTTTATGCTGAATACCCCGTCTTCATTTCAAGTGACAATATCAAAAACAGCCAGCCAGTTGTCAATTCTCTCCTCATCAGCCTCCAGTGTTTTAAACCTCATGACCTCCATATCGGCTGTATTCTCCACAATGCTACATGCATACTACACAAGAGAGCATTTTCATTGTACAGATATTGATTTTAAAAGCTTTAAGTAAATATGATTTGCTTATTGGCTTTTCGGAAAAAGATATATGAGAGATGATTGATATAACTATCATGTCTCTTTTTTATGAGAGCCAAGAGCCAGTTAGGTTAGCTGAGCACAAAGACTGGAAACAGGGGAAAACACCTTGCAGCAAATCTAAAGTTCACTATTTTCCATGCTAAAATTATAATTTGTAAAAAACATTCCGAGGCTACCATAAGAGACTCTAGGTTAAATTACTGCAACCACTGCTACTATTTCTTAATGCTAAGAAAAAGTCAGAATTGTTTATATATTAAACAAATTAGATAAAGAAAGAAAATGAGTTAGCCTTTGAGGCAAAATGTGTATCCAGAGCGATGGATTTCCGGGGGATTATATTATCCTTTGGGAAGTGAAATGTTCAACCCAGTCTCACGGTATTTCGTGTTATAGTCACGACATTTAATCTATTGATTCTTGTTCACCAACACAATTTTCCCCTTTTTTTTCGTGTCACACATAACAATTTTAAAAGCAATGTATTTCTATTGGTAGTATGTTTCGTGCCTACAGCACGTCTTTTTGTCCGTTCGGGTCTTGGAAGACCGGAAGCTGTGGGGTTCATAAAAACATCTTCTTACTCAATATCAAGCCACAGAAGCCTCAGAATACTGAAATCTGTATTTTTTCAAATCTTTTTTTCCTTCTAATTTGTTATTATTTTCTAAATAACACACTGTTACTTACTCACCAATAACACACAATTATCCTTGTTTTTATTTATTTGTTTAATTCCATAATCTCGTTTTTTTTTGGCGTCCGTCAGGAACTTAATTTCAAAATAAAAATGACCGGAAACAGACGTACAGGTGTAGCGCTTCGTTTCGGACGCCTACCCGTGCGGGTCCCTGACCTGCAAGGGGCGG
>NW_011352905.1:0-5406 GCF_000735185.1 Notothenia coriiceps
ATGGCGGAGAGAAGCGCTCCAAGGTGTGGTTAAATGTTACCCGTCTTGAAGTGAACAATGCTCGTTGCCAAGAGTGTTTAGCATGTAAGGGCGGTAACACGAGCAATTTGTCTAAACGTTTAGCAAAAATGCTCCACATTCAGATGGAGGAATGCACTGGGTTCGACTGACTTTCTAGCAGCTCTGTAGCCCCCCCATCCACGAGTAACGTTTCCACGTCAAGTATTATGTATGCTAGCAGCAACACACGGAGTTAACACAATTATACAAACATGGGTTAATGATTACAGGTAACCGAGTTATTTATTTTGTTAAAGTTTCAGCTATTCTGTTTACAGTTCTGTCATCAGATTATTTAATATGATTTGTTAAAACATTGTTGTTTCTTTTGATGTGGAATATTATTTATTTAATTAATAAAAAGCCATGTTAAATTTTGTTCTCAATTTGTTTAGTTAATTTAATAATATATGTATTTTTGAATCAAGTATTCATCTTTATTGTCTTCATTGTTAGTTTCCACATGCCTAAAACAACCTCAAGCTAAATCTAAAAGTTGATGGCTAAATAAGAGCATTTGAGAAATTGTGCAAGGCATAATAGTCAGAATACTCGATTAATCGTTTTATTAATCGATAGATTAATCGATTATCAAATTAGTCGTTTGATGCAGCGCTATTGTAGTTATCCCATGTATAAATAAAAGGTGTTATTCAGCAACCCTTGCAATTTTGGATTTTATTTTTGGTTGGTAGACCTTGGTGAGCTGGTTATTTCAAAAGTAGCTCACCAGCCAAAAAAGTGTGGACACCCCTGCTCTAGAGATACATGTATTTTCTATTGTGAATGTGTACAAACTTGCTGCTAATGTTATATTACATATATTAGATATTATATGTGTAACTTGTGTAATGCTTTTCAACACTGTTGCTGTGACAATATCATTTCCCGATTTGGGATAAATAAAGTATCTATCCATCTATCTATAGAGGTATGTGCTGTAGCATTTTAACACAAACAGATCAAGTCCTGATCCTCATAGCCTTAGATAAGGTGCTGTTTGAATGTGAACAGATGCCACATTCCATTTCTTTGACTCTTCATACAGAATGATGTCTCTCCTGCTTAACCCTGGACATCAAATACAGGCAATAATTCCCAAAACAATCCTAAGCATTGCTGCCTTATTCCCCCTCTTGTTTTACTCTACATGGTAAATGTGAAGAGTCAGCATGACGGTAAACTGTGCATCCGTCAAACGGCTCCTGCTTTTGACCTCAAGTCCCCCCCCTCACAGACTACAAGGACAAATCCATTCCCACACTCATTATATCCACTTCTCACTTGATATTCCTGCGGGAGGCATTTGCTCAGTTTTGCGCAATAACTGGCACAGAGAGCGTGAATACACCGCAGGAATTTGACCCTCGGTTCCCCCGCCTCTCCGGGGCCAGCAGAACTCAGGCTTGGCAGGGGGACGTGTCCCCAGGCCGTCCTGTTCCTGGCCAACACACACCTACCAGCCTCACTGAGGACTGCAGGTTCAGGAGTGGACCTCACCCCCGGTTTGCACAACAAGCCTCAGTCTGTTAATGATTGGTAGGTTAGATGTTCCGTTTGAGAAAACTTTGACCTGTGTGATCTCTCTGCAAATATGCAGAGTCCTCGCAGTCATCTAACCACTTTTAGTTAACAGCAAGGTTAACCTGCAGGGCGTGATGCTAATCATCAGCAGGAATGCTTGATAGTGACGGCTAAAATGCTGAGTAGCCTAATAAAAATGCACGATTCTATGCTCGGCATGCTGTCACACCACTAGAAAGTATGCCAGTCATTTGGCTAGTAAGAGGATAAGAAAGGGCGCGTAGCCTGGTTAGCTCTACACACAAATAAAAAACACACCCACTCAATCATTCCTCTTGCTTAAGCAATGGTTCTTGAAATCATCCATCATTATACTGCCTCTCCACTCCCTAAGGAGAGGTTGAGTGTCACAAGTGACTCAAATGATCAGAACTGCATCCTCCATTACCCAATATATCAGTGCTTCACTGGGTCTTTATTTTGAGATATGATCATACAGCAAGGCTAGGTTACTAGCAAGGTTACTAGCCATCATACGGGAAAATCTGCAAAGTATGTCAAGGAACATTAGCATTGATTCTGACTCAGTGGCATCTAATGGAAAGCATGTCGACACAGAATTAGAGGATGAGGAGAAATTGGATGGAGAGTTGATGAAGGTGGGGGAGGTCGAGTAGGAGTAGACCGCTGCTTGTTTTAGAAAAAAAGGCACAGTGGAAATGTAGATTTCTTAAGGAGATGATAATCAGGTTATTTAGACAATTGGTGTTGTATTAGGCCAAAAAGCAGGGGGGTGCAGGCCTTGGCCAGGTGTACCACACGAGAGGTTTCATTTCGCTATCTGAGTATGTATGCAGAATATAACTGAAGCCAAAATGTGCAGCACAGCTAGTGGGCGTTTAGCTCTTTGCAGTGAAGTGAGTGGGGATACAAAAACGAATATGTCCCAGGGCTGTGGGAAGAATATGAATTGAGGTGTGATTGGCACACACACCATGTAACAGTCTGCACGTACAATGGGTGTCTCCGCATAGCTCACCAATGCTCCTAGCTTTAACATGAGGTGATGTTAAACCTGACCTGTCAGAAAGGCAGTCTGTGCCACAGGTCATATTCATTAACAACTCTGTATGTTCTAAATATGTAAATAGTCTATTTAACTTTCATTTATAATTTGGAATCATTGCTAAACAAGTAGCTAACCATGGGAAGAATATCACCAGCAGGCCATGGGTTATAATAAAACTGCCTGCTATGAATGTAATCACTGCCCAAGAATCACTGCTTTCTCTCAGTGTATAAAAAAGATACAATGTGGAGACATAATGAAGCACAACACAGCAGCTCCAGAGTTACATTATCGGAGCATCGGCCTGGTATCGTTCAGCAGCTGAAACTCCGTCAGTCTTATCGGCCTCCACCCTGCCAGTGGGGCAGGACGCCCAGATAACACCATTCCCCTTTCTATGTAAAGCCTCGCAGGTCTGCACAATCACACGGTTTTACAACAATGTGGCGCCCCGTTTCCTCTCGCGGAGGGAAAAACAACCTTACTAAAGAGTGAAAGCTTATGTTGGACACTTACACACACACCGAGCACTACTGATTCACAGAAGTAATATAAACATGTATTAAGAGGGAAATTAAGAACTTGACATTGAGAAGCCGAGCTGAGAGCAGTGTGGTGGGTGTGAAGCGGGGCTCTAGGAGCAGCTGGGAGCTTCACACGAACCCGAGGCCCGCTCTGCCTCTGACCTCCTCTCCCCATCACATCCCTCCCTGCCATTTTCTTTCTACCCGCCGACACCGCCTCCTCTCAGCCCGGCTCCACTCGGCCCAGCTGGGCCCGACTTTGGTTCCTTACCTTCCTCTGCTGTTTCTCCCAGGCCGGGTCCAGGAGCAGGTCCCGGTCCCAATCATTCTCTTGCTCCATGTATATCTGCACGCCCTCGGTCGAGGATTGATTATTAGCAGCGTGATAATCTACCATGTCAGCAAAAGAGAGCTGAGTACGCCACTGACAGCCAGTCGGGAGGGGGACAACGTACGAAGAAATATTTTGTATAGAAATTAAAGAAAGAAACGGCGGCCTAAAGCTGAGAGGTGGGACGTGGAGGGATACACGACCCGGGAAAGTGTCCTTCTGCTCTCGTCGCGTTCAGCCGTGAGTGCGTTTTTTGGTGTGATGAATATCCGGCGTGTGCAGTCCGAAAAATCCCCGCTGCTGCTGTGAGAAGAAAAGCTTTCCCTCTGAATGGTGAGGGTGCTGGGAGGAACCGGCCGCTCCTACAGACTGCAGGCACCAACAAGCTGCCGCACTGAGCGACGCCACTTCCGGTTTGCCCTTTCAAAGTAGAGTTCAAAGAATTCCCACACCACCGACAACTTCCACAAAAACCTTTGTATTTGTTTTGCCACTAAAGCAAAGGGCACTTTTTTCTTCCTCTCTTACACAAACGTATTTATTTATTAACGTAACGTAATTTGATATTTTCTCACAAATAAACAAACAAAATAAATACATTATTGCAAAGTCCTTAATGTCCACCATTGTGAATAGTTCACTAACTTTAATGATCAATTTGTTAAACAAGTGCAAAAGTTAATTGGAGATGTATTGGGCAATTGTTTTATTCTGGTAATTCGCTCCCGAAGTTATGATAATTTATTTTTGAAGGGAGCCCCGCTTGAGTTGCGCTGTGAATCTGTGTATTTGACACACCTGTGTCCAGTAGCTTCTATAGGCCCAGACAGCTCATGAATATTCATACGATATTTAAACCTGAGCTTCTGATACAATTAATCAATACACAGTGTGTGTGTGTGTGTGTGTGTGTGTGTGTGTGTGTGTGTGTGTGTGTGTGTGTGTGTGTGTGTGTGTGTGTGTGTGTGTGTGTGTGTGTGTGTGTGTGTCACTGTTTTTATTACATTTACATTTTCAACAGCGTCCTAGATTAATGAGAGAGTTGCCCTGAAACAATTGGGATTTATTTTCCATGCCATAAAATATGAAATGAAGGTGAACACCTGCAATGTATTAATAATATTAATAACAGACATAATTGTATATAATTAACACAATTAGAGTCCTTTAATAAAAGCATACTGAATCATAATAAAACTGCAATAATTGGAACAATCAACAAATCTTTTTCGGTGAACAAGTTATTTTCTCTGATGTATCGGAATTGTTTTTAGAATTATCATGACTAAACCACATCTACATATCATTTCAGGTGAGTGCTGCTGTCAACAAAACCAACTTGAAGTTAAAGTAAAAGTCATTCATTAAATTGTTAGCTGGAGTAAAAATATTAAGAATAATATACTCAAAGCGCCAAAAGTAGTATTGGCCCATTTAAAACCATGTTCATTTGAAAAAATGATTGATGAAAAAACGTGTTCACCCGTTTAACGTTGCTGCTGGTAATGATGGAGTTACTTTTAACTGGCCTATACAGTATTTGCTTAGTAGTTGTAATTATACATCACAAATGTCTATTTAACTTCATTTTAAATAAATAATCTAAATCAACAAGGTATACTCGCTCATTATGCTGCCAGATATAAAGAGTAACTTATCCTCTGAAGTCAGTGCAGTGCTAACTCAAGCCCATGTTTCAGTCAGAACTACATCACCAAGGGACTGTTCACCCTCAAATCTTAGAGCTATTTGTTATCGAGATTGTTTTGGTGTGAGTTACAGAGTTTTGGAAATTAAAGGTGGGGTAGGTAAGTTTGAGAAACCGGCTCGAGATACATTTTGTTATATTCCATGGAATGCTCTTAACATCCCGATAGCAATGAATATCTTAAGCGCTT